>NW_009647579.1:109051-126234 GCF_000708025.1 Charadrius vociferus
GGCTTGAAACTGTGTGCAGTAAGCTCAACAAAGTATAATGAATATTAGGTAGAAGGCGATAATCTCTTCCCTTGATCTACTTATGGGCTATGTTCATGTTAATGAACAGCCCAGGATGCTGTTTACCTTCTTTGCTGCCAAGTCACAGTGTTGGCACCTGTTAAGCTTGCTGTCCACCAAGATCCTCAAGTCTTTTTCAGCAGAGCGGCTCCCCAGGGAGTTAGTCCCCTCTGGGTACGCCTGCAAGGGTTTTTTTCCTCCCAGGTGCAGGACTTTGCTTTTGTTGGCTTTCCTAAGGTTCTGATCTACCCATTCATCCAGTCCGTCTGGGTCCCTCTGGATAGCAGCTCTGCCCTTGAGCATATTGATTAGTCTCCCAGCTTGGTGTAATCTACGGGGTTTGTGAGCAAGCACTCTTGTCACCTCTTTCAGGTCACTGATAAAGATATTAAACAGGACAGGTCCCAGTATGGACCCCGTGGTACTCTTGTTTCTGGCCCCCAGGTAGAGGACAACCTATTAACCCCTACCCCCTAAGCCTGATCATAAAATTAGGTTTTTAACTTGCTAGTTGTCTACCCATGAAGACCATAATGCCTTAACTTGGATACAAAAATATGGGAGGCAGTGTCCAAAGCCTGGCTAAAGTTGATGTAAGTGACACCCACTGTTCTTTTTTTCATCCACAAATCTAATCATTTTGTCACAGAAGGCAATTGGGTTGGTCAGGCATGATTTACTGTTGGTAAATCCCCACTGACTAGAGTGACTGGCCCCCAACTACCTTCTCCTTCATGTGATCAAAAATGTTGTCCAAGGAGACTTCATAATTTTCCCAGGGAACAAAGTGAAGCTGCGAAGCCTGTAGTTTCCTGATTTTTTCCTTTGGTCTCTTCTTGATCATGAGTGCAACATCTGCCCTCTTCTAGTTGTCAGGGATCTCCCCCAGTTTCCATGAGTTTTTGAAGATGCTGGAGCATGGGCTTGCAAGGACATCAACCAGTTGTCTCGACACTCTTGGCTGCAGCCTGTTGAGTCCCTTCGATTTGTATGGGTTGAGCACTCGCTAGTAAGCCCTGACTAAGTCCTCACTGTTGGTACTCCTCTTGCTTGAACCCTTTCATTAAGCACAGAGGCCCGAGAGACCTTGTCATTGAAGACTAAGGCAAATGCTCGTTTCCTACGTAGTTCAAATTAACTTGAATTTAAGTGCAATTGCTCTGACTTTATGAAGGCAGTGTGGATAGATTATTTTTATGTAGACCTTCTAATTGGGTCAATCTGCGCTATGATTTATCAAATGAACTATTATGTGACAGCTTACTTTTCTAGTCAAACTGTCTCTGTATCCTAAACACTTTAATTAATGGGGATACATGGGAAAGCTCTTTGTGGTTCATTGAGTGTGTTCACGTGACATTATTTTGCAGAGAAGGTGTGAAGTTCTAATGCTATTTTTGGTGGGACTGTTTCACACTGCACAGGTAGAATCCTTTCAGACAGCTCCTATAGCATGAATGAGTATTTTTGACTCACTAACAATGGAAAAGATGTGGGCAAATAAATTTTTATTTACCTTACAAAAGAATAATATTATTAACTACAGCAAATACCATTATTTGAGATGTGTTCTCCCACACAGAAATAGGATTGGCTGAGAATGTGTTCTTTATTTCCTTAGTTGAAGGCATAAAGGATATTCAGGATATTCTGCTCAGCTAGTTGTGTTAAAATCATCTGTATGCACTCCAGCCCAGCATGTTTGGTAAAAGAGCTTCAGCTTCTGAGAGAAAAATCTTGAAGGACCACAGTTACTATAAATTAAATCATGTTATAAGTTTATTTTTAAGTAGAATTTCTCTGGGAGTGACAATTAATCCAAACTTTAATTTCATATTCTGAATACTTATCCTGTCAGAACTTGGAAGACCTCCAGGATTTCAGACTCTGAATATTTTTACTTGTTTATGAACAGCTTTTTGTGCTGCAAACTAAATAGTTAAATCTTTCCCATTCAAAAACCTCTATTAATTTAACCAATGTAAGAAATAAGGAAATAATAAAGGAAAATTTCTCTCAGTGTGACACTTATTATTGACTATAAAGATAAAAGCTAAAATGTTGGAGGAATGATAGTGTGACATCTAAATGACATGGTTAGTCCTTACATAGCTTTGATTCCATATGGATTTGTAACAGTGGTTGCTAAATCTCAAAAAGAAACTGAGTTTCATTTTTGCTTTAGAACCAAAAGTTCAGATGCTTTTTGGAACTTTGTCCAAACTATCCTCTGTCTTAAATTGCTAAATTTGCCTAACTGTATTATGAAAGAAGGTATTACAGGAGTGCTGGTTTTGCTTGCTTTTATGCAGCCTAGAGGAAGCACTAGTGTACTCTTAGAACTCAGGAAAATAAAAGTAATTTTGCAAAAAGACACAGAAACAAAGTTGTAATTAAGCAAAGCCATTCAAGCGTAGCTTGCCCTGGTTAGAGGATCAATTCAATTTGTATTTTTTCCCAAATTAACTTTCCAGGTTAATATCCTGATCTTACTGAATCAGGTTTTTTTGTGTTTTGTTTTGTGGGTGTTTTGTTTTTTTTTTGGTTTTTTTGTTTTTTTGTTTTTTTTTTTAAATTGACCTCAGTGGTACAAGAACTTCACCCCAACCTGTTATTTTTGATGACATTCTTGAACTGATTGTCTGACCACCTGAATCTCAATGTTTTCAATTTCTTAATGAAGGTCTGCAAACAGGGCCTAAAGCAGACTTCCTAATAAGTCATTTTGCAATCTTTTAAACAGAAAATTACATGAGAAATTTGTGTAATCACTTTTTCAATCTTCCTGACTCTCACTGAAGAGATATAGTCAATTTCCAAATGACTGGCAACAACAAAAAAATCACTGAATGTTTTCAGTGCTCTGCTGGCACACATGGCAGACATTGGCTGTGATGTAGAAACTTTTAGTGGTTGGAGTTTTTGTTTATTTTGGAGTCGTAATAAAAAGTGCTAGATACCCTCTTAGTGATGTGGCTGAATTAGTGGAGGAAAAGCATATGAGAAGACAACCTTTCTTCATCTTGACAGCAGGCAGAACTCTGGAAACAGGGAAACAGCCTCAGGCTGAGTCACATGAAGTGGCCTGTCGTCCTGCGGTGAGGATGGACTGGCCTCCATAGGCTAAACTTTGTGTTTAAAAGCTTGGAAGAATACCCAGGCCTAGATGGCTAGCAAAGCAAACGAGGTATGTTATCGTGTACAGGAGGGAAATAGGGCATCTTCCATTCTCCCTTCATCCCTGGCTGTGTAGGAATGAAGATGGAATTTTGACCAGAAGGTATTCTCTGCAGACTATGCAACAGAACATAGCACTGAACGCTTTTTTCTAGTGGTGAAAGAGGTCTAAATTCTGCACTTCATTAAGCCAAAATTAATAGAATTACTCTTGGTTTATGGCAGTATGTGCAATCTGTACTCGTACCTTACTATTTGATGCTCATGCAAGTGCGTATATACTTCTGTTACGCTTCAGTATACGTTTTGTATCATTTTCAATACTCTTTTTTTATAACTTAGGATACAAAAATAGCTTCACTTGAGCGCAATATAAGAGATCTTGAAGATGAAATACAGATGTTAAAGACAAATGGAGTTCTGAATACAGAGGACCGAGAAGAAGAAATCAAACAAATAGAAGTTTACAAGAGTCACTCAAAGTTCATGAAAAATAAGGTAAGGTCTATTAATAAAATAGCTTAATGCTGTTTATATAATGGAAACAAAAGTTTTAACTTGACCCTTTTCAATACAAGCAGCGCTCTGCTTCTCATCTTTTGGTAAATCTCTACTATGTAATACTCAGTAGCTATGGAGGAGTGAAGCATTTTGGATAAATAAAAATGTGTTTATGTTTTGACTTAGCCTTTTCCTTACCTCTTACTATTTCACCACTTCTGCAGAGGCTATCCTAAGTTTATACCATGTTCCCTTTTTCCTTCCCTGGGAATGGTGTTTTAATGTTGCCTTTTTGAATTAGTTCCTAATTTTGACTTGCACCATTTTGGCACAACTTTAATTGTGCATTTTTTTCTGGTTTTGACTGTAGTTTTACAGTAAGGACTGCTGTTCCATAGTTGATGCCAAACTGTAATCTTCTAGTATTTTAAAGACTTGCAAATTGATGACTTTGTTCCTGCAGAGTACCTTTCATTTGAAATTATTGGACATAGATAATTATGAGTTGACCACAAGCAGATAGTAAGTGTGTAGTGATGTGATACATTTCCTGGTATCAAGCTCACAAAACAGTATTGCTTGTTCATGATTTTAAAATACATCAGAAGTAAAGCTTGATGTTCAAAATCGTTGTCTCAGCTGGTCTTTTTACCTCCTTGCATCTTGATGTGCTCAGCTTCTGTCTAGGTAAAGATGAGCACTCCAAATAGCCTTCCTTGTGAGTTCTAATACTTATTTTCTGATATTTTTATAATTGCCTTAAAAATCATAATAAATATGTAGAATGTTACCGTTTCTGCTGGTTTATCCCCAGCTCTGTACCTTGAATGTGTTTTGTTTATGAAGTGATAAAATACTGAATTGAAGTGGTAAATTAAAAAAAAAAAGTTTGAAATTATGGAGTCTGAAGCAGACGTTCCCATTCTTGTAAATAAATTTAGGTTTTGGAAATAGCATTATTTGTATATTATTTATAAGCTAAACTAAGATGGGGTGAAACAAGTCACAACAGCCTGAAGTGGAAACACTGAAGAGGAAAGCCAGCTACTGCATCTCTTGCAGTGATGTTAAAAACTTGACCATAAAGCCAGAATAAAATACAGGCAAACAACTTCAGTAGTCGTGATTATTATGCAATCTTACTTTATTTTAAAAGTCATTCAATCCCAGTTATTTATTTGGGTTCTTACTCTGTTTAATATTTAGGAGTTTTTGTGTATGGGAAAATTGTGTGTGTGAAATTGTAGGGAACTAAGAGGGATTGATTCACTTTTTCTGAAATGTGTACTTGCAGCTCTGAAAAAACTGCTTGGGGAGGAACTGGTACTATTACCTGTCTAGAAGCTATGTAAGCAAAACAAGTAGGAGTCAATTGGCTTAAAAGTGTAGCTCTCTGCCTACTATTGTCTGTTGCTGCTAAAACTACTTAGCAATGTTGCTGTTTAAGTACAAAGTTTGCAATATAAGGTAGATAAATACCATTACCACTCTTTCAGAGTTGGACAAGCTACGATTCAGAGAAAGTATGGAGCTTGTCTCTGGTCAGAGAATGAAAAGGCGCCAACACCTTTTGGAGAATCTGAGTTCTCTGATTTTCAGTTTTCTTTTGTAAATTAGATCTTCGTTATCTTCTTGACAAGTTGCTTTTACTTTGCCTGAATTCCACAGTGAGTATAGGAGTAAGAATATTCACCACTGTGTAGTATTGGATACTAGAGATTATCCATCTCAGAAGAGCTGTTACTGTCTCCCAGTTTGGAAACTTAATATCTTGTAAACTACATCACAGGAAACGCTGGTGTCTTGGGACATTGGGGCATATTTTTATCTTCTCTTGGGGGTTTGTGCTACAGAAGAAATGGAAGTGTTAGTGCCTATGTGGAATTAATCCAGATTTATTTAAAAAAAAAACCAAACAAAACAAACAACCAACACATCAAAGTAGATATTTATTCTGTTGAAAAAAATTAAGCTCTTAAGCTACTGAAAAGCAGCTGAAGTTCCCAAGTAGCATCATCACCAGGAAAATTATTTTTCCTATTTAAACATCACTAATTTCAAAGCAATTAATTTTTAGTAATTTACAGCAAAACTCCTAATGCATCTCAGCAAATCTGTTGATATAAACATAATGTACAAAGCCTAGTATTTTGTTAACAATTTTCTGATGTTTTTGAGAGGAAAAGCTTCAGTATATTTCTATGGCCCAGAAAGCAGACAAATGAGAGGACTATTAAACATGCCTTGTTTTGTCACAATCTTCTGATCTTTGATAAATGCCACATTCTGATGATACTTCGTCTGTTTTCTTTCACCAGTCCTTTTCTTCCACTTAAAATTGAGATTTGCAGCAGAAGATAGTATTTTCATTATTCATCTGAGAACCTTTCAAGGTAGAAGAGTATTTGTGTAGCTGTCAGCAAACAGATCTTATTATACCTTATCTATTGAACCCAAGATTGTTGATAAATTCTGATAAACGGAAGTCTTGACTGATGGCAAAGAGCAGAACAAAACTTTTCTCGCAGTTAACAGTCTAAGGTGCTATAAAGCTCTTAATCTTGAAGTATAACTTGTTTTAAATCTGTTCTTGATTTAAATAAATGGGAAGGTGTTAAATGGAGGCCAATACCGAATATTATTTATTGTACCCGAGTGGCAGAGAATGTTGGGAAGTGTTCCTTTTTTTAACACTCCTTCCAAATATATAGGCTTTAATTTTGACTTGCAATTAAATAAAAGTTGTAGAAATGAGAAAGAAAACGTGCTTAGATTCCCCTCTCGCCTTAGATGAGGACTCTTCTTGCTCTGTTTTTGAAGGGACAAAAATTGCTGTCACTCTCATGACACAGAAGTTGTCAAATCAAGTCTTAAAGTTTTCATGACTAAGGGATAGGAAGCTTTAAATATCTTCATTAAGGATATGAAGAAAACATATAGGTTGATACGCATTTTTAAACATAATTACTGCTTTGCAAGACTTCCTTCTCTTACTAGGGTCCATCCTTTGGCTAGCAGCCAGCTATTTAAAGGAACACTGCTGCATTTTTTCAGGTGCTAGTTTGCACTCTGGAATTTAAGTAGTTCTTTCAGCATTAGAATTCTCATGCTATTGACAGGAATGAGTATGAAAATCTAGTGATAGTTCAGTGCAACTTCATCAAATTACCATTAAGATCAGTTTTAGTAATTGATTAGGCTGTAACAAGGCACTCTGTAATTAATGTCTGCGTATAAGAATTTTTCACACTGTATGAAGGAAGCATGAAAGTTCTAGGTGATCCTGTAGAAGAAATACAGAGGGAAAGAACTACAGCGTTTTTTTTATGGATAGGACTTGAAATGCGATAAACGCTTTAAAAGTAGACCTTGACCTATAACTTGTAGAATCTACAGATGGACTTGTAGAGTCTACTGTATGTACCCGCTTCACTTCATTTGTGTTGCTACTGGTTTTACTTTACTTAAATCCTTCACTTTAAAAAGCGGTTGTCATTTGTGACATAAGACCAGATCCTTATGATGTGTAAATCAGCATAAGTTCATTTAATGGAATTATTTACTTAAAGATTTAGCCCATTAGTCCATTAATTTTAATATGCAATATTCAGGGGAAAAGCTCTAATTGTTTGTTTTGTTTTCGTTTCCCAGTTACTGTATGTAATGTCATCTAAGATTTTGGTGTCGAGAAATAATAATGTAAGAAAAAGGATAATGGTTTTCTGGAAGTGCTGTTGTCTCAGGAACTGAAGTTGGGGGAGATGACTGAGAGTCATAAATTGAGAAGCAAGACAAAGGAACTAGGGTTTCAGGAAAGGAGGTGAAGCAGGATCATATTGGACAATGTTGAAAAAGCAGTGACAGGCAAATTACGCATATGAAATATGTGAGATAGTGGGGAGGTCAGGATCAGAGGATAAACTTGGAGTTCTTTAGATGCTACAGCACTTATACCCAGGCTTGTAGGTTATCTTCATTGTAGTCTTTATAAAGTACAAAAGTGTTTCTGCCTTTGTCTTTTTTTGTACTGAGATCAGGAGATCTCTTGAATCATGACTGTTGGTCTTCCACACTTCCACAGAAAGTGAAAATGTTTGCACATCTACTGGAGACAGAAATTTATTTCATGCCCTGTTTATTTTGTCTTATATACTAATAGATAATGCAGAACTTTAAAAAAGCGAATATACCCAGGTCTAAAAATGTCTTTTTAAAAGTTACATAACTTTTCTTGTTATGTCTTTGGTATTTTTGAGACTTTTTTTTTCTCCAATTGAAATTTTAGTACATTTTCACCACTATACTTTATTTTAATAAAACACCAGCCAAAAGCATAATTATTCAAGCCTTTTTCTTTGGGGGGGAAGGAGGGGTTAATTTATTTTTTTTATTTGAGAGCTCTAGCACATTTTTAAACTCCTGGCAATTTGTAGGTCTTGTAGCCAGAACTTTATACTAAACAGATTCTGTTTCTAAAACACAAAGAACATACCTGCAATGAAAATGAAGCTTTTTTTTTTGTTGATTATTTCTCAGGATGTGGGTTGTGTCATGGAAAAAAGCGGGAAGAGTTTCTAGGAGAGATTAAGCATCTGTGATGTTCACATGGGTCTCGTATAGAGCATGTGATGTAATTCAGATTGGCTGCAGATTTATGTTTTGTCTTTATATCTTGTAGGCAGATTTTCCCATTGTTCATTTTGTATACATTTTTGTCTCGGTTGCTATACTTGCTTACATATTCTGGCAAGGGATGGAGGAAGGTCGTTTGCTTTCAAGGGAAAGTTTTCTCTAGCAGTTTCTTAACTGCACTCTTTCTACTTTCTTGACATCTGTTTTTTGTATGCTTCTTTTCTTATTTTCATTTTTTCAGACTGTGAAGGTGATTGCTTCTTAGTGCCAGTGTAGATTCTTGATTTTATACAGTAGCTCAGAGGTGGTTAGCCAAGTACCTTTACCAGCTAGACAAACATTGAGATTTATAAAGAGAAATAATGATATAGAATAAATATGTTAAGACGTGCGTATGGACTACATTTAGAAGAAACATTTTTTCATGTAATTTTTAAGGATACACTTGCAATGTAAAACAAAATAGAAATATTTTGATCAGCAGTAAATGTTTCCAGTGACTGTGCCATACCACATTGAATCTGTGAAATATTTTACTATGCCAGTCTTTAGGACGTGGTTGAGTAGGATCAGCCTGTGGATACACATTCTTTTTTCCTGGGGATTTTTTAATTGCCTTCCAACTAGCCCTTTTAGATTTCTTGCATCCCAAACGTCTGTTGGGATGCAACTGATGGGAGAGAATGGAAGGAGATCTTCTAGCACTACTATGGTAGTTGCAGAATTGAAACTTGAATTTTGGAGAAAAATTTCTAGGCCTTACAGTCATCAAGAAGACTTTCCAAATCTAAAGGAAGTGTGGTTTCTCTGACTTATGCAGATGCACTGAAGTGTTTTATTTCAAATAATCCTCATGAGATGATATATGTGAACTCATCTGGTGACCAGTGTTATTTCACAGGACTTTAAGAATAGTTACATGTCACCTAATTCGCCATCCTTTAAAATCATTCTGTGTATTGTCCAGTGCTTTGTTCAGATTCATATATTCTAAATCCACCACGCTTTCTCATTCTGCAGCTACCCCTCCTATTTATGATTGTGAAAGGGGAAGATTAATCACAATTCAGTGATATTTGATGATGAACCTTAAAGTCAAGTTCAGAAGCTTCTTGATAGTGACTGGGTTTGTACTGTTTCCCCTAGGATACACTTTTATAATCTTACAGACCTTTCACTCTGTGGACTTTTTTATAACTTTTCCCCCAGACTTCTCTTAAGTTAATCTCTTTGGCGTGGCTTTCCTAGTACCTGAGAATTCCATATGAACTGCCAGGGAGGAAAAAAGGAGGTGGGAATGGTGGGCAGCAACACATTTGCAAGAAGAGTAAGGTTAAAATTCGACTTCTCTGTTTTCCTCTCCTTACTAGATGCCTGCTTTTCCTTACCAGGCTCCTGAAAAACCTTGATTCACTCTGGCGAATGATAAGCCACAAGAATCATGCTGTTGGAAGGAATAGGCTATTGGATTGAATTTATACTTTTATGAACACTTTTTTCCTATGCATTTTTGCTGTCCTGCCAGACTTGCCTTGCACGGGATAAATTCCTTTGAACGTAAGTGAGGTCCATGGTGAATTTATAGGCCACATCATCATGTATAATCTTTAAGAGTTTCCTTTTAACTTCTGCAACAGCAGGGCAATAATTCTTATGACAGGGTACGTTAAATTACAAGATACTTAACTGAAGTTGTGAGTGTAAAATGTCCAGATCTTAATTCTCTGCTAGAATTTACAGGTGTCTGAGTTGTCATATCGTGGTTGTTCACAATTTTCAGATTTCAAGTGCAAGTAGGAATCGGAAATGAAATTAATGATCTAACTTTTTTTTTTTATTCCCCATTACAGATTGACCAACTGAAACAAGAACTCTCAAAGAAAGAATCAGAACTTCTTGCCTTACAAACTAAGCTTGAAACCCTTAGCAATCAGAATTCAGATTGCAAGCAACATATCGAAGTGCTTAAAGAGTCACTTACTGCCAAAGAACAGAGAGCTGCCATACTTCAGACAGAGGTATTCTATCTTCTAATCATAAAATGCAATAGAAATATTTAGTTAATAGCATGTGTCAAGGTGATGATGTGTTTGTTGCAAGTGTGTGTAGAAGGCAATTTGTTTAACAAGAGTGAAATAATTTAAAATCCTTTAAATGCCAATATATTTGGTATCTATTTTTTGGTGGTAAACCAGCTCTGATTCTATAATTTCTTTAGAAGCACCTATGATAGCATTTTATGAAAATGTTTGTGCCTCATTCTCGTTGGCTGTAATGGAGGGAGCTGGGCCTTAATTGCTTGGTTGTTGTGATTTCATTTCTTGTTTCTTCATCTATTAGTTGACTGAGTTTTCCTTTTGGTTACTTTGGCTTGATGCTTCTTTTCTACTGTGTATTTCTATTCTAACGAGTGAAGCTACAGAAGTATTTTGAAGGGATCTGTTGAAGGGTGCATGATATTAATCTGTGGTTATTGTTTTGAGTGCAATCAACATTTATTTTAAAATAGGAATAATTGGAGCCTTTAAAAAAGGCCAGTGCAATAGTTATGTACGTATCTCCAAAGTCAGATCATAAAAATGTGGGTAATGGGATACACAGTTGAGATGGCTGTCACATTTGATGGAATATGTAAATCCAGTGTTAAAAATGTTGTCCGCTAGTTCATTTCCTGGGGTTTTAAAAAACTTCATAGACTTGGAGCACACAATACTGATTGTATTGATTCCTGTTACAACTTCTTCATTGTATTTTTAATGTGTTTACCCCTTCCAAGAAACAGAAATACCTGTGGAAATCAGTCATACAGTGCGAATAGTTTCTCTTCAGAGAAGTAGATTATTTAAGGTATTCAGGAATCTTACAGAATGTTTCAAATTTCTGGCTAACAAAGCTCTTGGAGAAAAAACAGCTTAAACTCTTCATTCTCATGGAAGCAGGAAATAAATATTTCTAAGGTTCCGATTATCCCTCTGTGCTGTATGTATTATCCTCTGTACATTAAGAAGATACAGATGAAATCTTGGAATTTCCAGCTTGTGTTTAATGGCCCAGCCAGCATATGTATATAATACAAAATAATAATAATAGAGCAAGGGTAAAAACTCCAGCAATTTTGGCAGATCTCAATCTAGCTTTTGAGTAGCAAAGATTATGTATTTTAAATCTTTAGCTGTGCAAATCTGTTTTGCAAGATTTGTATTACCTGTCATGCTGCTGAGGATGGTGATGAATTCCATTGGCTCTCCACTAATTTGTCTTCCTAATTCTTTGTCAAACTGGTATGTATTCAAGGTGTTTATAGTCTTATGGCTGGCACATGGGCAATGGTACAAAAGAGCTGAATCTACAGTGCTTTTGATGAAGAGCTGCTCTGCTGGGGTTGTGCAGTCCTGGTAGAGAACCGTTTGGTTTCTGGCAGGTATTCAATTCCTCCTCTTCCCAGTTTCTACATAAGGCAGTTGAGCTTGAATGTTTTATGTGAAACAATCTAAGTTAAAATTAGCTGTAACTGCCTGTTGGTATGTAGGTGACAGTTGGTTGTATTGTGTCTGCTTATTCTTAGTCTCTCAGGGAAACCAAATGAAAAATTAATGTTAAAATGATCAGAGAGGTAGTGTGATAGAAGGTATGCTGTATAATAGCAGAGAGTGAATCCCTTTTGTTTGGCCTAATATCACGTTAATTGGGATATAAGTGATTGTGAGATTTCGTACAAATAATATGAGATTCTTCCAGCTTTCAGTGAAAAAAAATTATCTGTAAGCTAGGTAGATCGTTGCAGATAAGAGACTCAAAAATGAAGCAAAACAACTTATAAATGTCCTCACAGTATATCTTGGTTCTGGACAGTTAAGGCTGTCTCTGCATGGACTTGCTAAACATTAAGCCTGAATTTGTTTGTGACTTGAATCTTCAGAAATTGTGGCTTTTATTTCATATGCATTATTGTCAGACTTTGGTAATTACATTACCTCATAAGTTGATGAAGCTTTTAAACACTGCAAACTATTTTTTATTCCCCATAGAAATCTAGGGGATTTCCATTTTCTGCTTTTGGTATACATAATGGTTTTATAAGACAACAGTTTTTTTGAGTTTCTTTTCTCTTTTTGAGATATCTTTGTAAAGGGAGTTGGGGAAAGCTGGTGAATTGTGTCCACCTCTTACAGGAAGTAACTTTAGTTAACACTTGCTGTAATTGTCCATGTACAGGCAGCTTTTGGCAGAAGGGTCACATAAACGTAACTTCCTTTTTTTTTTTTTTTCTGGGAGATCATATGAAAATGAAGGCTATTGAGTATGGAGTTAATGCCAGACTTTATTTTGGGATATGATATATCTCAAGATGCATTAGAAGCAACATAAAGAAAACAAGTTCCAGTTATACACATGTATTGATGGAGCCACTATTTCAAATGGTTTACCAAATAATTTAGATCTATAATAGCAGATTTGAAATGGGAAACAACTTCACGTGCCTCAATTTCTTCTATTTACGTTTGAAAAGACGCTCTTATATGCACCGTTTACCTATGAGGCAGAGACTTTAAATAACCTGTATTAAGTTATGTCAGCAATTTACCTGATCTCAAAATACTTTAATAATATGCATACTCTGGGCAAAATTCATTACGTCTCATTTTTTTGTGCATTTAAGACGCACTGAATTTTTGTTACTTTCCTGTACTTCATGGTGGAGATGTAGCGCATCTCAAATCTGCTGAAAAAGATCTTTACTTTTATGTTATAGGTAGAAATAAAGCATACTGTGCACCCATTAGTTTCTCAAGCCAGGATTTGTCAGGAAAGAACAGTACTTTTGTTTTTTATTTTAAAGCCTCAAGGTTGTTTTAGGCACGTCAGAGGCTGTACAACTTTCCTTCTAGAAGATTAGATATTCGGGGGTTAGAAATGAAGAGCAGTTTGAGGATTTAAATAATATTGAGGCTTGCAAAAGGTAAGTGGTTAGTCTGAACATACTTTTCACCTCTTTTGTATAGACTGTGAATCAAGAGCCCCTTAAAACTACTGAGCTATCCGGTCTTGTTTCCTGGAATGGAGTCTTACAGCAGCTTTCAGCTCATAAGATAATACACTCATATAACCAAATGCAGGATTTGTCATAAATTGCTGGGTAACTATGTGAGAATGTTACTTGCGTTCTCTAACAATCATGAAAACAAGTGACAGATCTCTGTGTCCAAGCAATTTCACAGATTAGAATATAAGATTCTTGAAGGCTGATGTGCATGTTCTAATGACGTTCTGTTGTTACATATTTTTAAGACCCCCAGGGTTTCAGCACATTCCTTACCACCCTGCAGTATACTAGGGAGTTTTTCTGGTTAAAAATGATTGCTGGGATGTGTCTTCTTCACAAACTATTATGTTATAACTTCCAGACTGGGTGTGCAGTTTATTGGGGAGTGTGTCTGTTAAACTGTGGGCGTTCTGGAGAAATGTGCTGGAGTTCTGAGGAACACACAAGCTGGACAGCGGCTGAATTTGTAGATTGCTACCTCTGCTCCTGTAGGCCAAAGTCCTTGTTTCTTACAAACATTTAGACAAAAACAGGAAGAACAAATCCGTTACATAAGTGACATGTTGGTTATGTGTGAGAAACTAAATGTGGGCTAATTCCAAGTATCAGTGGAGGCCATCGATGTTTTGTTTCTGGTATATCTATTAAGCCGTGTTAAATTAAATAACAAACCAGCAGCAAATCTAATGCAGCTCATACATTTTCTGCAGAAAATACAATCCCTGCAACAAAAGAGCCATGATAGGATGAGAGGCTTTCTGTGGGCTAAACCCAGGATCCTTCTTACTGAAGACCTGAAAATGAGCAAGTGTTATTTATGTGGTGATCCGAGCACGTGGCCTGCTGGTGTGGATGGATGAGGAATAAAAGTACTGCTTTGCCAGCTGGGTTCTCTCTGAGACCTGGGTTTTAAGCTGACGAAGTTAAGGCCTAGACTATGCTGTGGTAGCAATCCAGAAATGATTCTAGACATATAGCAGGTTTTGTTCTCTGCAACTGGGAATGGGGAAAAGATTTTGTTTGCTTAGAGCAACTGGAATCTTCTGTTTCCAGGCCTCAGGTCTTATCTAAAGGGAGGGCAATGGGCTTCCAGCTGCAGATGGGAAAGCAGCTGCAGGGAGATGCAGGACGAATGGCAGCCCTCCAGCAGGTGGAAATCATTATGGAAGGAATTTTGTACTGTATAAGCTATTGTTGGTCGTTCCCTGACGAGTAGGGTTAATAACATTTTGGCCTGCATTAAGCTGCACTCCTTTCTTCCTGTATGTCCACATTGTCTATTTGTAGAACAGATAGTTTTTCTTAATTATCGCATAGAATTTTATGCTGTCCTAAAACATGCTCATAACCTGCCTTGAAGGGCTTCTTTCTGGAGGTGAAAGTAACCATCAAAGTCCAGTTCTCATCTTGAGCTGAGTAATGTATTTGTAGTTGCGGTGTCAACTTCCTGCCTAAATAGGATTACTTTGTAATCACCTTGTTGTAATTAAATCAGTTTAGTAAGTCCTGTAATAACAGAAATCCTCAACAGGTTCTCAGTTACTTCATACCAAGCCTTTTATTATTATTTAGCTTAGTAATCGTACTCTGCAGGTTATCTTCAGGTTTTGAAAACAGCAGCTGCATATGATGCAACAGAATGTGATTCATAGAATCACATAATGGTTGAGGTTGGAAGGGATCTCTGGAGCTCGTCTGGTCCACACACTCTGCTCAAGCAGGGCCACCTAGAGCTGGTTGTCCAGAACCATGTCCAGATGGCTTTTGAATACGTCCAAGGATGGAGACTCTGCGACCTCTCTGGGCAACATGTGCCAGTGCTCAGTCATCCTCACAGTAATGTTTCCTGATGTTCAGAAGGAACCTCCTGTGTTTCAGTCAGTGCCCATTGCCTCTTGTCCTGTCACTGGGCACCACTGAAAAGCCTGGCTCTATCTTCTTTACGTCTTCCCTTTGGATATTTATACACAGTGATAAGATGCCCCTTTCTCTTTTCTAGGCTAAACAGGCCCAGCTCTTTCAGGCTTTTATCATATAAGAGATGCTCTAATTCTTTAAGAAAGCCCTTAATTAGTCCCTTAATTACTTTGTGGCCCTTCATCGGACTCCTTCCAGTATGTCCATGTCTCTCTTGAGCCCGAACTGGACACAATATACTAGGTGTGGCCTGACCATTGATGAATAGAGGGGAAGGATGGCCTCCCTCAACCTGCTGGCAACAACCCTCTTAATGCAGCCCAGGATGCTGTTTGCCTTTTTGCTGCAAGGGCATGTTGCTGGTGGTCAGTGTGTTGTCCACCGGGACCATGAGGTCCTTTTCTGCAAAGCTGCTTTCCAACTGCGTGGAACCCAGCATATGGATGCATGGATTTGTTCCTTCTGAGGTGCAGGATGTTACATTTCCCTTTCCTGAACTGCATGAGGTTCCTCATTTCTCCAGCCTGTTGAAGTCCCACTGAACAGCAGCATCACCCTCTGGTGTATCAGCTGCTCTTCCCAGTTTTGTGCCATCAGCAAACTTGCTAAGGCTACACGCTGCTCCATCATCCAGGTCATTAATGAAGATGTTGAAGAGCACTGGATGGAGTATTGGCCCCTGGGGGTACAATACAGGTTCTAGTTGAGTCCCCTGATTTTACTTGATACTCCTTCACCTTCCTCCATGGTTCTCGCGAGCCAGGTCTAAAAGGGCATGAGGCTTAGGAGTAACCTGTTGGTATTAATTATAGTTTCTTGTAGTTCAAGTACCCCTGGAAGTTAATTTATTTCCCTTTGTTGGTGAATTCTATTAGCGTTTTTTATTTAGTAGAATAGATTATTTTTTGTGTCATTTCAAGTCTGGAATTTTCATGATGTCATAGCAAAATTAGCTCAGAAAATATAGTATAGTTTAAGTTTGAGCTTGTTCTTATTAGTTGGTTTCAGTGATCAGAAATAAAGTGTAAGCAGAGTTATAATGATTCTTAATCTCTGCAGAATGTTGACTGCTGTTGAGAGGCACGAGTAGCGTATCGGTTTATTCAGATAGTTGTTTTACATGTGTTATATAGCAAATCATCAGATGTAAGAGGACATCTGGATTTATTTTTTTTTTATGAGTATAGTTAATTTCCTTTAAGTAATGGTAATTGGATTGGATTTCAGGTACAATGGCACTTTGTCACAGGATGTGAGAAAATTTAAAAGGAACAGTAAGTAAGTTAAGTCTAGATCTAACCATGATGTGCTTTTTGCATGGTGTTTCTGTTGTCTCAGTGATGTCAGTGTTTTGGGTTTTTTTTTATAAGTTTATTTGACTTAAAAAGGTATCATTTGAAGTTTTTGACAGCTGAAACAAAAAGATATAATCCTGTAAAGCAATAACTATCATGGTGGCCAGAGTTGGGAGGTCTGAAAATGGTTTATTGCCAGTAGGAAAAATGTTTGGAACCAGTCCTTAGAAGGTTCACCACCTCTGCTACGTGCATTTCATTTTGTTCCATTTTTAAGGGTATATGTGATAATAGTGCCAAACTATGCAAACTTTTCCTAACCTAATGTATATAGCCTTTGTTTTGATTATCTCTTTATTAATGATGTTAAAACCCTGAGGTCAAATAAAAATGAGCCAAGGTCAGGCTACTCCAGCTACAGAACATTGAAAATGTCACTGTGCTCCACAGAGGATTGTTAAAAGGAAGAATATTAGACTTGCTGAGATTTTCCTTGCTGCTGTGAAAAAGCTATAGATGTTAGTTTTTAAATGAAGCCTTTTAAAATTACTGCAGAG
>NW_009647579.1:126273-202031 GCF_000708025.1 Charadrius vociferus
TTTAAAAGGATGAGACCAAAATGGTAGACGGTACAGTTTGAGACTATATTTGTGCATATTTACAGTGACTGGCACTTAACTACTACTCTTACCATCAGGAAAAAAACTGACATAAATTGATGCAAATAAATTCATTTCAGCTGGGTAGCTCGGTGGAGAAGAACATTCATTTCATAAGCAATTCTGACACAAACATACTTGGCACTTTATTAGTTAGTGTATCATCGCTTTAGATAACACACCCGCAAACTGGTGGCTGTGCTGTTTTGAAGGTTCCCGAACTGTGAAATAAGTGATTGTCTACAAAGAAATTTTGTAAATTGTGAGCATAGTCCTGTCAATGGAGAAAATGAATTAGAAAAATAGGTGAAGTCTGTACTATAATTGAATACTGATGTGTTCAGCATACATATATTAATATAACAAACCTAATAAAAATGAAGAGGAAAGGTGATTACAGAAGATATTTATTGCAATCTGGTTTTTCTTTTAAACAAATTCGTTTATAGAGAAGGGCTGTGAAATGATTGACTTCTTGGCAGTTGTTAGTTTGCATAAAGAGCAAATAAAAGCAGACAGCACAAAATACTTGGAACAAAACTACAAACGCTTTATTTTTCTTTCTATTACAATGTTGATATTTGATATTGCTTGAAATGTAAATCTGGTTTTAATTTTACAATAATAATGGTATAACTATGGTTATTTCACTCTCACATTTTTATTTTATGTTATTCTATGTTAGAGTTTTACTTTGTAATTGTATTTTTCTATTGTTTTGTGTTTTTTTTCTTGTTCCAAATCAGGGTGGGCCAGATATTTCAGTGTGGTCTCTTTGCTGTGCTGCCAGTGTATTGTTCTGGTAGATCTGCTGTGCGTGCAAAGGAAAGATCCCCCATATTCTGGAGGCTTGTGTACCATTTGCTCTCTATGTCACCGCACAGCTCTGTGCAGCTTTCTTGACAGTGTGTTGCATAGTTCAAACCGAGCTTTATCTCAGGTGGAATTTGCCAGCCATTTCACTTTTTATACACTTTTCATGTTTTTTAGGTCCCTGTGATAGTTTAGGACAGGAGAGAGGAGCATAGTAGCAAGGCAGTAAATTCAGAGTTAAACTGAAAGAATACTTAGATTAGCAAAATGCTATATTTAAACAGAAGTAAACTGTGAAGCAGAGTTTTTTGGGTATTTTTGTCTATCTATTGGAGGATTTCAAGACTTGACTGTTCAAAGGCACATCAAACGGCATGGTCTGATTTAAGTGTTCTCCGTGCTTTGAGCAGGAGGTTGAACTAGTGAACTCTTGAGAAACCATTCCAACCTCAGTGACTAGAAATGAGGCTATCTCAAATACATGATGGGTAATACCGCCCCAAAGATGTGTATTTTCCACTTTGTGAGTAACATACTAGCATTCATTTATCCAGAGAAAGATTAGATGTTGATTGATTTATTTACACACGCACACACCCTGCCCCTACTGAATCCATTCTCGATAATAGCTTTAAATGGTCTGTCTTTCTTTTAGGGACACCGTTAGTTTTATTTCATAAAAAATTGAAATGGAATTGTCTGAGAGAAAGGTGACTGAAAGAGTGGAGAGGTCGATTTGCGGGGTCTGTAGAAAGTAGTGCCTAGAGATAGGAAAACACAGGTAAAAAGAAAATGGGAAAGATGAGAGTGCAAACATAAGGGCTGTATACTCGACATGTAAAGACTATGTGCAAGTTGTTTGGGACAAATAGTTTAATGAATGTTAGATTTATCTTACTGTCCAAACACTTCTCATTTTCATCTATTTTATTTAATTAAAGTGATAAATAACTGTGTCGTCCGTCGTCCCCCCCCCGCCCAAGTTCTTAGGTTTGCAGAAAATTACCTTGTTGCCATTTAAGACAATATTCAATTAGACAGCTTTAATGGGTTTTCATAACCAAGCAAAATTTACTACAATAAGATAAATTAAACTTCAATTAGGCTTGATTCTAGTGCATGGAAATGATTAGAAAAATATTAGTACTGTTATCTAGTAATTTAAAACCTTTGCTCTAACTACAGATGTTTTCAGGGGAACATTGATAGGATTGCTTCAGAAACGATTCTTTGTATGCTTTAACTATTGCTTATATTGTGATTAAGTCTAAAGAGGCCCAGTTATGGTCCGAGTGTATTGGCACTGTACACAAAGAAATGCAACCTCAAAACAGTACTGAAATTTCACCTGGTACATGCAAAACCAAGGTGACCACAAAGAACCTGTAGATGTTGTAATTAGCATAATAACTAGTAGACATAACCCTCCCAGTCTGAAACTGTTAATGATGTTTTGTGTATGTTGCTGTAACTATGAAGTGTGAGGAGAAGTTACTGAAGTAATTTTGCATGTTTTTGTGCTTGAGAGAGCTGGGGAGAAAGGGCTGGAGCCACTTAAAGGAAGACATGAATTAAGTCTGGTGACTGAAGAGAGGCAGGCAGCCAGGGCTTGGTGAATAAGCCATGAACGGCCTTTAGGCCAAGGACAAGTGGCTCTCATCTTTGTAAAAGGGAAAGAGGGAAAGGGCAATGGCAGCTAGTGTTTTGTGTCTGCTATCTTGGGGTAAAAATGAAAGAAGATATCAAATCATCAATGATGCTGATCCTTGTGTAGGGTACAAGCAGCTAGGTAAAGTTTGCTATACAAAGGGATGGGATACGATTTTTTTATTTCTCACATAGGACCAGTAAAAGGGTTGTGGTTTATTGTTTGTTTATTTTTTTAATATTTTTTTTAATATGGGTGTTAAAAATGCAATGTAGTGTTCTAATGTGGGACAGTTCAGCCTTTGTGCAGGGAGTAAGGCTGGAGACTGCAAACTATGCCTTTTTTTAATTACTGATTCAGTTTGAGAGCATCCTTGTGTAATAGAGGACAGGCTAAGAATGTAACTTTGCACCTACCATAGGCTTGAATGTTGGGGTTAAGAGCAATTGCGAGCTAAGAACTCTGTTATGTTAGGGAGCAGAGTTTAGTAAAATAGAAGATATGGCCCATTTGAAATAAAAAAATCTTCTGCAGCTGTGGTTGTCTTTGGAGATGCTCAGATGGCTTTTTGATTCTTTTCTTGGTAGAAGTCTGAATAATGTTTTCCTTATAGCTATGTACTCGTATGCTATGTACTTGCCCAGTGACGAGTGGTGTTCCTCAGGGGTTGATACTGGGACTGGTGCTGTTTGGTGACATGTACAGTGGGATTGAGTGCATCCTCAGCAAGTTTGCCGACGATATCAAGCTGTGTGGTGCAGTTGACATGCTGTAAGAAAGGGATGCCATCCAGAAGGACCTGGACAGGCTTGAGAAGGGGACCTGTGCAAACCTCATGAAGTTGAACCACGCCAAGTGCAAGTTCCTGCACGCGGGTCGGGGCAATCCCAAGCACAAATACAGACTGGGCAGAGAATGGATTGAGAGCAGCCCTGAGGAGAAGGACTTCGGGGTGTTGGTTGATGAGAAGCTCAACATGAGCTGGTAATGTGTGCTCACAGCCCAGAAAGCCAACAGCATCCTGGGCTGCATCAAAAGCAGCATGGGCAGCAGGTTGAGGGAGGTGATTCTGCCTCTCTACTCCACTCTGGAGAGACCCCAACTGGAGTGCTGCGTCCAGCTCTGTGGCCCCCAGGATAAGAAGGACACGGACCTGTTGGAGCAAGTCCAGAGGAGGGCCACAAAGATGATCAGATGGGCTGTAGCACTTCTTCTCTGAAGACATGCTGAGAGAGTTAGGGTTGTTCAGCCTGGAGAAGGGAAGGCTCTGGGGAGAGCTTATAGCAGCCTTTCATTACTTAAAGGGGGCCTGCAGGAAAGGGGGGGAGGGACTCTTTATCAGGGGGCGTAGCGATAGGACGAGGGGTAAGAGATTTAAACTGGAAGAGGGTAGACTTAGATTAGATCTTAGGAAGTAATTCTTTACTCTGAGGGAGGTGAGGCACTGGCACAGGTTGCCCAGAGGTGGTGTGGCTGCCCCAGTCCTGGAGGGGTCCAAGGCCAGGTTGGATGGGGCTTTGAGCAACCTGCTCTAGTGGGAGGTGTCCCTGGCCATGGCAGGGGGGTTGGAACTAGAGGATCTTTAAAGGTGCCTTCCAACTCTAATCATTCTATGATTCTATGTGGTGGTGTCATGTGTGTTCCGCCCGCCCCCCGCCTTTAACTTTTAGAAGAAAAGAAATCTGTAGGTCTTGGTACCACAGTAGAAAATGAAAGTAAGAATCTAAGCTTGTGAATGATTGATGGTTTCACAGGTGACGTGCTAATATTTAGGGAAACATCTAAATAAGATCAGCTAAGGCAAACAGAATTCACACACCTCATGTCCCAAGTGATAACATAATATAATTACATAATACTTTACATTTGTCTAGTACTTTCCATACTTAAAATCATCAAGTAATGCTGGCTGTGAGAATTTTTGAAGGACTTTTCATTGTTATAGGTAAAAAGTATTTGCAAACTATGTCCTGCAAAAGAAGCAGCAGCTGCATTTTCTCCCAAATAGTTTGATTCTGTCATTATTTGGTATATTTTCAACTAGCTGGTGTGGCAAACTTAAAGAAATTCCAGTTTTGTGGCTTCCACTTTTGTTTTCTGTTAAAGTGAAAGCTGCTTTTTCATTTTATAAATTGGACAGAATAGAAACCCAGACATAAATGTACTACTTCATTTAGACAAGCAAAGGATAATACATGTGTTGCAAAAGCTGTCTTTCTGAAGTAGATTTGGTACTTCGCAGCTCTACCGTGGTTAAGTTAAAGGCTTTAGTGAATAAAAATCCTTGTGGACCGTTGGCTGGCACAGACATGTGGGAACAATCATCTTGGGTTCCAGTTGTTGCAGGGAGGAATTGCAGTTCTGCACAGTGAGACATGACAATAGTGGGCTGACACTTAAAAAGAAACTGGGCTAAACAACTACTGTGCAGGATAGCACCTAGTTAAAGAAGGATATTAATGTCCTTAGAGCAAAAATTTTTTAAGATATGTAGTTGATGAGAAGGCTAGGAATTTAATTTAATTAAAATACAAAATGTTCTCAAAGACAGATGCTAATTAACATTTACTGGACTTGAGTAGGTAAAAAATGCTTGTAACTAAATTCTGAAATCATCTGTCGTCTTTGAAAAACGTTCTTAGATCTGGGGTCATGTAAGTGGTTAACGATGTTAGTAAACTGTTGAGTTAGTTGACTGTGGTGCAATTCACCATTTGTTTGATTCTTTTTCTGTGATTATTTTAATGTATGGCATTGTAACTTAAATCTTAGCGCATTTGTGTTTCCTGTACAGGATCATAGACCTCCTCCCTGCTAGCATTACTTATGTTATTTCTATGCAATAAAATTTGTAATGCAGTAATATTGGTTAGTATTAATATTGGTTAGTGTGGCATTAGGTAACTTGAATCTCTGTTGCCTTTGGTTATTATCTGTTCTGTGAAATATAAAGAGGAAAGGCTTTGACTTCTTTCCTCTGTACTTTAGTGTTGAATGTGCACTCTTTCTCACAGAGAAGATTAATTTACTCCTATCGTTCTCAATGTAAATCTCCATATTTTTGAGAAGGAAGCATGGGATGTAAAAAGTGCTGGGAATGCCAAGGTTTGCTGATGTTGTTACAAACACTATATATTTTAGGTTTCTTGCTCATATATGATCATACTTTTCCTACCTGTGTCCATTTCACCAGCTGTAATTATTTAAAGATACTGTGGGTATGAATTTCTACTGTATACTCTTTGCCACAGCTATGTCTCTTGTGAATATTTTCAGTGTGATAGCATTTTTAGTTTTACAGAAGAAACTGTGTAAGCAGTACCATGCTAGAAGAAATAAAAATTCAGGAAAGTAGGAAAAGATGGTTTTAAAAATGGAAACAAACCTTTCTGATGTATTTGAAGGAATAAAAGTTACAGAGAAGGAAAGGAGAGGAGATTTTTGTCAAGTTTTAATAATAATCTAAAGCTTCACTAAGAAAATCAGTTGCTCTACAGAATCAGAGGGAAATGAGTGAAAAAGGAGCATGGGACTGGAAAAAGATTGCAGAAGATGCTGCTACTTAACAGGTCTGGCATAGGAACATCAGTGTTGGTGTATAGAGCTGCTTAAATATTGCCTAAGTCAGTAGAGTTCTGCTATAATTAGTGTTAGAAATGTATTTAAATATTGTAGAACTAAGCCCTAACAAGATAAAATCAGGGAGTTAGAAGTAAAGTATTTAGAGAGTTTTGAAAATGTTTGTACAAGTGTAAAGTTGGATTGGGAAGTAGATCAGAAGATAGAATAAAATGGATAAGAATGCTTCAGTTTCTGTTTCTGTAGGAATTCTTTGGCTGCCTATTTTACTATAAGGGATCAAACTGGACTTGCAGAGGCAAACCTCAATTCTGACATTTTGTAACGTGGTGTTGATTTTTTTCCCAAGTTCAGTAATAATTTTCCTTTAAAATAGGTTGGTTTTGTAGATACTCATATAGGGCTTGTGAATCATCATTACCTTTGCTAGGCTCCCTCTACTTCTGTGTTTCAGTGGAACCAAGTTTGATGCAAGCAAGGTGCATGTCAGATACTGTTACCAGAGTTGGCTAGAAACAGGCTGAAACAATTCTGCAAATACAGCATTTCTGAAGACTCTTTTCTCTCTCATGTCCTTTTGCTTTTGTCTTTCAAATTCTTCCTCAGGTTGAACAAGCATAACAGCTGTTTCTTATCTTTAAAGACTACTTTCTTCCAGCTGCCCTACATTGTGAGATCAGGCACAAGATAAGTGTAGAGTGGGAAAGGCTGAGGAGCTTGTAAATAAAAACAGTTCTGGATCATGTTCGCTGCATGCTTCCCCTTTAAACTCTTTAAACTGTTGAAGTTCCAAGAAAATACTTAAAATACTTTCCATGGGTTTAATTACTTTTACACTGTATCATTTACTCATTGTTCTGAACACCATCAGAGCAACACTAAATTGGATTCTGGAACAGATTATAGTATTCATAAATACTATAGCTGTCTTCCTATAATACCTAATTGAAATGAAAATCACTATCTATTATATCTGCCTATTGATATATATTAATAATATTTTGCATAAATAATATTTTGCTGTTTTCCAAGGATGTGTACTGTTTGTGGTTGAATTTAAAACATTTTTGTAGCAAGATCAGAGAAAGTTATTTCCTATTGGAAAACATCTAGTGTTTTTCAATGGTAAATTTGGAGGAACATTGCAGTTGACATATTCTTCACTGAGGACACTAATGTTGCCGTAAAACTTAGGACAAATAAAGTAATAAGAAGAAAACTTCTGGAAGAAATTACTACCAGTAGTAATAGAAGTTACTAAGATTCTTTTTCTTTGCATTTCTGCAAAACGTGTTCGTGATGCCTGCTTGCCATATCCAGTCTAACAGAAGTGATTCCCTGGTGAGTTGCTTGCATGGAAGATGGATTACTACTGGAAAGATTTGTGTTGGAGGTTCATCTTTCATCTTTAAATTTAGATATTTAGCAAAATCAAGTAAAAAGAAGCAGAGTCCTTACAGGGTAAGGAAGGAAACTGTAGACAAAAATGTGCTTAGATATATTTGAGCTCCAGATTACGCTTCAGTGATCCTTTACATGTTTCGGAACTCAAAGACATAACATAGTGTACGGTTTTTAATGGACTTTGTGCTACGTTGAATTTCAAACAGAACATGTATTTTGCATCTTGGTATAGTTCCACATTCTTTTCTGTCTTTGAATACTTATACCTAAATTTCTCTGCTTTATGTCAGGAGCATTAAAGTTCCTGAGATTAGAGAGTATGAAAGCAAAAGATTGAAACCGTAATTCTCTGCAATACAGAGTCATATCCACATTATCTGAGTTGCAATAAAGTAATCTTTTCCCTTACTATTCATTAATTTCATTTTTGAGGCAAGTGTATATTTCATTTTAGTCTTTTGGCTAGAAGAAATTTAATTTTCTTCATTAATAGACACAAAGATTGTGCAGTTGTTTCATCTTTCTACATAGTTGATATAAGAGGAAATCTTACTAGATTTTTTTTTTTTTGCCAACTTTATCTTTCCTGTAAATAAGGTCCTGGCTGACCTTTCAGTATAAGGATTGGTTTGCTTCCTTGTTTATTTTGAAATGTTGCCAGAAACTGGGGGGGAGGGGGAGGAAAGTTGCCTTTATTTTATCCCATTTTAGGATTTTATGCATGATTTCATGAAGCTGTGGTAAATACAATAGTACATATTTAATACAGCTTGTAGGTTTATGTTTGCAACAGACTGGAAACAATTGAGGGTAGTTTTCCTAAGCATAACCATAAACATAATGAAGTTTATCCTGCCAAGTGTCAGGCCACAAATACAGACAGACATATGTGTGGTCAACCTGCCCTCTGTTTCTAGGAAAAGTGCCATTGGACCAAATAAACTAAGCTTAAATCAGGCAGGAAATCTTTGCCAGACTTGACCTAGACTCATATACATTGGTGACTCATGGTTGTTGCCCAGCCCTGCAGCTGTGTTGGTTTATGAGCCATGCAAAAGTTCAGGCCTATCTGCATTGAAGTGCCAGTTGCCTCTGCTATGTTTTTCTCTTCCAGCATGATTCTATGTACTAACAGTCTGGCAGCGGGCTAGTTGACTTGTTGTCATCTTCTGTTAGAAATTTTGAAGCAGTCCATCACATACCTAGTGAGACGGTAAGCTTAAATGATGTATGTTTTTCCTGGACAATGAATGCTTTCAGGAATTGTTAAAATATATGAGAATGTTTTGGTACCATGCTTATTTATAAATTATCACTTTTGTATAACTGTAATCAGCTTTCATTCCTCCTCCTCTAATTATGAAGCTAAATAAAAAGGAGGGATACAGTAGGTGGGAGCAGGCACAAGTGCCCTGGGAGAAATAGGGACACCCCAACTGAGCAGGTATAAGGTTAGGAAAGCTAAAGCCCATCTGGAATTGAATATAGCAAGAGATGCGAAGGGCAACAAGAAAGGTTTCTACAGGTACATTGGTAGCAAAAGACACTGGAAAATCTGGGCTCACTGATGAATGGAAGTGGGAACCTGGTCCTAAAGGTCATGGAGAGCGCCAAGGTACTGAATACCTTTTTCATCTTTAGTGGTAAGACTGGCCTTCAACGGTCCTGGGTCCCTGAAGCCAGTCGAAAAGTCTAGGGCAAGGTAAACTTACCCTCAGTGGAGGAGGATCAGGATAACTAAACAAACTAGACGCACACAAGTCCCTTGGCCTTGCTGGAATGCCCCTAAAATTGCTGATGGCATTGTGTCAAAATGTATTAACAAAAAGGAAAGTGCTTATAGCTAGCTAACAAACCACATGAATAGTAACGGCTAAGTACGACTTTGAATACAGGAGGATGCTATGATAAAGGACAAGATTAGCCCAGTCCCTGTGTACAGGTCTATGATTTATAAATTTCATTAGCTTTCAGATTGCATGCCTACTTCTCAAAATGTCTGATGCTTTAAGCATACTTTCAGCAGACTCTAAACATGTGCTGTCATTGGCAGGGTTTTTTTATTCTCTAGAATTTCTGGAGATATTAACCAGGAAGATAGTAATTTTTCTTGTTGGTTTTACTATCACTAAACATAACACATAGTTCTGTGAAAATAAAAATAATATTCTGGATATATCTGTACAAAAACTCTGCCTTGTATTTTTTTTTAAATTTCTGAAATTTTTGGGGGTGGATTGTCCCCAAGAAAAGCTGTGTTTTTGATAGGTTGCTGATAGTTTGATTTGAAATCTGATGTTCTCCTTTGTTTGTGTTGGGTTGGAAAATTCTTAGGCATATTTCTTAGAGTATTTTTCTTTTGCAGTTACTGGCAAACTCTCTTTTTAAATACTTCATGTCTGTAGTGGTTCTAATGGTTTTTGGTCAAGCGGGAATCTTGAAAGATCATCTTTGTTCAACTTCATTGTGGAAAGGATGGTTAAAGAACACAGTAAATTCTTACCACTCTACTCATGAACAAAATCGCAGGACAGCTGGGATTTTGGGACCTTCTAACTTTCTCTTAGGCAGTGCATTTCATACTCAGCCCATGCTGCCCAGTTGCTGCATGCCTGTCTCTGTGACTTTGGGGAAATCCTTAGGGAGGGTTGGTCTGCAGGTGCTTCCTCTTCCAGTGGGTACTTCCTGCTGTGGTATGTTGTGGTACCAGGCTTAGTGCGAGCACATCTGTTGTCTGTGCTTTTAGTGCGGGCGGTGTATGAGACTGACAGATTGAGGCTTAAGTTCAGATGAATCATAGAATCATGTTTCTTGGGAGGGGGCTGTAGAGGTCATCTAGCCCAAGATTCTGCTCAAAGCCGGTCTTAATTAGGGCAGGTTGCTCAGGGCTGTGCACAGTCAAATTTTGGATATCTCAGAGGTGGATATTCCATAACGTCTCAAGGTACCTGTTCCAGTAGTTGACTAAGCTTGTGATAAAATAAGTGTTTTTTCTATGTCAAAGTGGAATTTCTGTGTTCCAGTTTTGTCTCATCCCTTCCCAGTGCACCCTTGAGAAGAGTTTGGCTCTATCTTCTTACATCCTCCTGCTAAGTAATAGAACGAGCGGTAAGATCTCCCTGGGGCTTTTTCTTCAGGGTGCACAAACCTGGGGCTCAGACTCTCCTGGTGTGTTTTGTGCCCCAGTCCTATGACCATCCAGGTGGGGCCTCACTCGGACTCATGGCAGTATTTCAATATCTGTCTTGTACTGGGCAATTCCAAAGTGAGCACAGAGCTCCAAGTATGATCTTACAAGTTTCAGAGGAAGGCCCCACGCCCCAGGGTAAGTGCTGCCCCTTCCTCCTGTTAGTTGGCTTTGTTTTGTGCTGGTTTACCTATTGTGAAGAATTTTGTGTTGTGATGCGTAACCATGTCCTGGTTTGAGGGCCTAAACCATGACAAACCAGAAGGAGCATTTCTAGAACGTGAGTTCAGAGTTGCAATGTGTTATTAATTCCGGTAATGATTATTAGTCATACGTAAGTCCAAGAATTATTATCCACTTACAGTTCTAAGATAAACAGTTTGGTGAAAAGCTTATATTGTTATTTGATGTGTTTTTTAACAGGTCAGTGTATTTAAAAGCAGGCACAGTAGTCTGTCAATAAAAAGAGAACCTTTCCTATCCAACAAAAAACTTTGTGTCAACTGTAGACCAAAAATTATTAGGAAAATTATTTCAGTGATTGTGTCTTATTTTCCTCCACTGAGACAGATGCAGGTTGTACGATTTGAAGATTGGGGTATGTTTTTCAAACCTCACCTTGGTTAGTTGCAGGATTACTGGTAGATGGGTTTTCTTGATGTTTTTGTGTTTTCCCTATTTGCTTCCATGGGAACAGTGAGCCAAATGGTTTTGATGTGCAGCTGCTCAAAGAGAACATGAAAAGAAGCTATGACAGCAATTTAAGTCAGTATGATAGCACCTGCTCTCACCTGGCTTCATATCTTCATGAAGGAGAAAGAGATCCAGGGCATGGTTATGTGGTTCTCCGCTTCCCTCTCCAGTTACTGTACTTGAAGGCCATAACCATCTCATAGCGAACAGGAATAAAACCATGGCATACTTTCAAGTTCAGGGACTCTATTCATTTATTTCATTATTTTTGAGCTGGCTGAAAAGCGTGAGCAGTCACATGCACGTGGGGGTTGTCCACATGGGTAAGAATGCTAACAGAATTCAGATCCATTATGTTGGGTTTTCCCCATCTAGGAAAGAGTTCTTGCATGGCTATAATAGTTTTATAGGTCTGAAATGTAGTGGCAATAGTTAATGCAAAATTTTAAACTATAAACAATCATCATTTAAAAAGGCACATGCAGCAACTGAGAGGGAACTCAGGATGGCAGCTGTGATGTGCCATATTGATAAATCAAAATCATAAATTCGAAACATATGTAATGATCTCAGTAATGTAACCCAGATTATGTGCTAGAGGGTAACAGTTGTGCATTTGGAGTGCTAGAAGTTTACTTTGCCTTTGACCTGATGCCTCAACATACACTACAGGTAACAATGCTGCTGTATTGTGATAAATCGTATTTGTGCCCAAGTGGTACTGTCAACCTAAGTTTTTATTCAAATGAGACATACAAGTTTGATTTACAGTGTAAAACTATAAAGACTCTTATTCCATAAGAATTGTATTTCCTTTTCTTTGTTGCATAAGATGCAGATGGAACTTTAAGGTACCAAAATTGGGGGAGGGAGGGGGGAGAAGCCACTTGCTGTGGTAAAACCTTAAAGTGAGTGTGAGAGCATTTTTATACAAGTGATGAGAACCTCCTGGACATGATTGACTTAAATTAGCTTGATTGCCTTTTATCAATTGCAGCTGCACTATTTAGCATAAAAATGCAAAACATCCAAAAATCATTTGCCTTGCAGTGTAGTAGAAAGATGGTTTTAGTTAGTCTTTAAGATGTTTCAAATGTTTATTCTACAGAGATTCTCTGAGAATGGATCCAGAACATATCTAGTTACAGAGAATTAGTACAGATATTGTAAACTTTGAGGAAATTAATTAAGGAAAATATGCTGCTTTATGAATTACATATTTAGGATTTTGGTATTTTTCCTTTTAACTGTGTTAGTAAGTTAAACAGTTCAAAGATATTTGTTATAGTGGCATGATCGTGCATCTGCTGTTAAGAGTTAAAAGAGAAACACTAGAACTTTTTGTGTGATGCACAGTTGTCTCGCGCTTTCAACCAGTGACATGGTTGAAAGAGAAATCTTGAAGTTATGTAAAAATAAATTTCTTTCTAAATAAGAGGAGAAAATTCTAGATCAGTGTTGAGGATTGCAACCCAGTGTTGAAAACTTGATCAGGGAAAGGCTGCTACTGTTATTTAAAGGCTGTGTTCTGTATATTGAGTTTTGATATCTCATGTCTGTTTGCCATCTGAATGTCCTTTTTGGAGGACTCCACTGCTTGCAAACTTAGGATTCTGTCTTTGTTTCAACGGTTTCTGTATTTCAGTGGCTTAATAATTTATGTAGCATGTGACCTTGAGGCTAATTAAGTGCTTCCTTGTATACCTTGGATGCTTATGTTATCTAATACACAGGAAAAATATTCATGTATATGAAACTCACATCATTTACTGTCACTAATTATAACCAGCAATCGTGCTGAAGAGGAACCCTTATTGTTATGCCAAGCAATAGATTATATTAAAGAATGCGATTACCTGAAGTCAATCTTTTGTACACTTTTAAGTGGTTTTGATGCAGTATGCCTACATTGAGGTCAAAAGCTTTTATTATTCTTTAGATCCATTTACTCTTATATGTTCTTAGGATAATGATGCTGGTTTAAGTCTTCAGACAGATTCTTGGAATTGACATGTTCAAAATGGAAAAATAGGCAGTTAAGGGCATGCTTAATGGTACAATTTCAGTGGCTGAATGTGTAACGGTAAAAACCTAAATATTTATATAAACATATGTATATAAAATATAAAAGTTTGCACGTTAGATATAAGAAAAAATCACAGGAAATTACAGGAAGTATTTTATTTTATTATTATGAAAAGACACTTTGCGTTCCTCAGGTTCGTTCTTTGTTAACGTTAAAAATCACATCTACATACATCATTCAGCAAATAAAGTTTTAATTTTCTTTAGTCCTCTGTTAGGTCTTGCAATCCAGTAGAGAGATGAATGAGGGGAGAGGGTTGTATTTCTTCTTGCATAAATAATAAAAGGGTTTAGAAAGTTTCAGTTACAGAGGCACTTAATTGCATTTGCGCAAGTTTACAGGCAGACTGCAGAGGTATTAATTGGGGGTATAATATCCGCAGGAAGACTAAAGGCTGACTTTCCCATCCTAGACTTAATTTTCAGGAAGAATAGGCTTAAAAAACTCCACTTTTTTGTAATGTGAGAGGGAAATGAAAGAGGTTAATACACCTATGTATCCATAGATATGCTTTTGTAATGCACTCTTAAGGTAGATGTGTATTTACTAATTTAATTAAATTAAATTGTATGTGGTTGGTTTTATTCTCTAACTACTAGCTCTGCACTTGAAAAAAAATAATTCCTCACTAAAGGAGTACTTGGAAATTAAATTCTCTGAAGCATCATTTTAAGCTCCAAAGTGCTTATGCCTTTTGTCATTTAGTTGAACTGTGTGAAATGCGTGTCACTGCATGGGATTATATAGGGAAAGGCACTAGGTATTGTTTAAGACAGCTTGACAGCTACAGAGAGAAATATTAGCAGTTCTTTAATGTGTCCTTTTTAACTTATTCCTTTTCGTTCTCCTTGAGATGATGTTGTGATACTTGTATGTGCAGGATCCTGTGTAGTTAACCTAGACTAAAATTTACATTAAGATTCTTTTTGTGTGCTGGCATTGTCCCGTTTCTTGAAATGTATCTTTATTTTCCCAATCTTTTGAGGAGTTTGGAAAAAGGAGCAGAATTTCACCCACGTGCAGAATAATCTATGTCTGGAAAAAAGATTACTTTCAGAATGCTTTCCAGGAAAAGAAAAACAGATGAGGAATGATACTTGCTTTATTTATTTATTTATTTATTTATTTTTAGAATTTTCTTAAAGAGCAGATTTATAAGGCTCCATGTTAATGTAACTGTCAAGAGATTGGAGAATGAATTTACATACTCAGGTTTCATTTCCATGACTAGTAAATCTGCTTTCACGTAGCCTCTGCTTCTGTGTTAAATTATTTATACCCTGATTTTTTAGCAGTAATATTTGTTTATATGTGAATATGCATATGCATCTCTCTATATGTACTAAATAGATATTTAGTGGATATTCTTTTTAGTCTAGATATACTATAAACACTAAGAAAAATATTAAGAATGATTAAACAGTAAACACTAAAAAAAGAGTGTTTCTTGCATGTTTTCTATGGCATAATAGCAAAATCCTTCCCACAGTTGTTTATAACTTCGTATTTAAGGATAACCTCACTTGAAAGGGTTAAAATCCATGAAGGTTCAATCCTAGAGGTATTTCAAAGAAATACTTTCAACCACAGAAACTTTCAACAGAAGTCTTGAATGTATTCTATTCAAAAAGCAGGAATTCTGGTGGGTGATATTTTGTATGGAAAAAACCCAGTTGCTCAAGGTTTGCTAGCATAGGATTTAGAATACAATTTTTCCATTTCCATTCCCAGATAGGGTAGCAAGCTTGAAACAAATAGTGAAAATCCATTTGTATCTAAAGTAAAAACATAGGTTATTCTGAGTATCTCCCTTTTCATTTAGTCATTTTTAGAGAGCCATTGTGCATCCATTTTCATTATGAAATCTGTTAAATTAGACTAAGGCAGTATCTTTCTTTGATAAGGGTGTTAATCTTGTAGACCAAGAAAATACATTATGTCTAATCTGGCTGAATCTTAGTAAGGCTTTTCATGCCATGTCATGCTGAAAGTGATTAAAGTGGGAGAAGTTTGAGGTCCATCCAAGAATGGTAGAATTGTTGGAAGTATTGGCTAATAGAGAAACATTGTAGATGGTATGGAAGAGGAAAGTCCAGGCTGGAGGAAATTATTGCTGAAGCACCTCAAGACCTGATATTGTGATGAGGCTTATTTTGTATTTTCATTGCATAGCTTGCCAAACTTTGGTAGCACAATCATAAGATTTCACAGAGATGCACAGATTGGAGCCACCAGTGCTGCTGAGGAGATTTGGATGATCTTGAGTTCTGGAGTGAGAAAAAAGGATGAGATGTGGTAGTATGAAAAGCAGGGTTAGGCCCCTGAAGACTAAAAAGTATAACTTCTAGAATGTAAAGGTTGAGGTAAAGGTAGTAATAATGTGTTAGTCAGAGGATTGCTGTTAGTCTCCAATAAAATGTGTCTGTGGAAAATCTGATCCTAGAATGTATCAGGAGAGAGATTTCTGTTACAGATGGGGTATATTTTAATATACTTTGTGAGTTCTCATCTCAAATGCCGTTTATGGTTCTGATCACCCAGGTTCGAGAAAGATTAATTCAGGATAGGGGAGATGCAGAGGAAGGTTAGAGAGATGATGAGGAAAATGGAAAAAAAAGTCTTATGCTATAAAGGCTTGGCTCAAGTGTATCATTGTATTGTAGTTTCACTTAGAGGGGTCCTTTCAGCCAACACATTTTGCTTATCACTGCTGTGAACTGGTGACATTCCTCTTTCTTTCAGTTATGATATATTTGCTAAGGAACAGTAATTTCCAAATCGGGGATGAATGAGGTTTTCAGATTTTTTACTTGTGGTAATCTGGTCAGACTCTAAAATACTTTAAAAAAATATTAATATTTTTTATAAGGTAGACTTGTCAGTCTGTGCTCAGAATCTTGTATCATATATGTTATATTTGATTTGATCATTTAGTATTATTTACATGTCACAGTCTGACATTCCAACAATTCGGGTTTGTTGTATGGTAAAAATCTGTCGAATGTTTCTTTCTCCTTCCCCCTTTAAAAAATGGAATCTATCTATCTTTACATTACCAAAAATGGTCATAACATTTTTGTTCAAACTTTTCCCAAATTCACTTTTTAGGGCAAGCTAAGTCCAGAAAAGGTTTCATTTTGAAAGGTCCTGATAAAAGAATTACTTGAAATGTTCATTTGTGCATTTTTTGGGCTCAGCTGAACTTTTGCTTCAAGCTTTAAAATATGGGAAACTTTTCACAGGCTACCTGAATAGAAGTACGTTTCACTTGCTAGGGATAATGATCAGGTTTCTGTTAGCAGAAATTGGTCTGAAGGATATCTGCTCTTACGATGCTGCACATCATACTATATTTTTCCTTCCAGCCTACAGTTCTAAAGTATAACAGCAGTTCTTTAATGTCTCTATCGGAAGTCTTGAAAATACTTCAGAGACTTCGATGGGAGAACTGTCATTATGGGACAGTTCCCTTTCCTTGGGAATTCCTGAAGGAGCCATGGTCTTTCCAGAAATGGCTCAAGCTGCCTGCCTGCTCTCCTGATTCAACACTCCATTACCCTGTCTACTTATTCTTTGTTGCCTTCGTGGCATGACACACCTCTAGCTCTTCGTGTAAGGAACTTTTCAAAGGTTTTAACAAAGTGTTGGAACTTCATAGTATGTCTGAGACAGGTATAGCAATTACTATTATGGTCAGGAACACTGAGCTGGACATAGAACCATTTGCTGATGATTGCCTACTTGAGGTATTTCCTTCTACAGAAAATGGTAGAAAATGTCATTTGGACCCTGGCGTGACTATACGCTTTATTATATCGACTACGTTTTTTCTCCCCCTGCATTTTCTCTCCCTGCTGGTGACAAAATTTTGCTATAAAAAAAGGAGAAAGAACAGAGAAATAAAACACAGAGAGCATGTATGTGTAGTGGTATGTCCAGATTAACTCAATGGTGTTTCACTGTCTGATGTGTAGTGATGACAATTTAATACATTTGGATCATTTATCGAATATAATTAGAGTTTTTGTTTTAGTTTTGACAGCAGTTCTCTTGTAACATTAGTTCTTCTGTAGGTGGGAGATTGTTGACATGCTTTTGGGAGGAAGTCTGAATGGAGAAATAATTCTTTAACTCTCTAAAAAGCATATATTCATCATATTTTCATATTGCTGTATTTAAGTTACATTTTTGACCTTCTGGTTAGTTATGTTGAATGCTATGACACCTTTCTCTTCTATAGATTCTGTTGAAACACACCCAGCATACAGGTTATACATTTGACAAACATTACTCAAATTAGTGGTGAGACTTGTACTAACATGATTTAAAAGAAAAAAAACTCAAACCCAACAAAACTCCAAAAAAAGTAGTAGTAGATAGAAGGTCAATGACTTAGCATTTTATTGCATTGCACTTAAATTTTAGCTGAGGACAGTAGAATGAAAAGCCTTTTGAATTTTTCAGTGGTAATTTTTTGATCCTTTTGAATTCTAGTGGTCTTCATTTGCTGAGTCTTACTTTAGGAAAGGCTTGGATCCACTTTATGGACGAAGGTTCTCCCAAACCAAAGATAATGCAGAAAAACTCAATTCTGTATACTTTTGATGGTTGCTGTGAGAGAATTAGGCTATTCTGGAAAATATTCAGGGTTTGTTGTGGTTTTTTGTTGTTTTTTTTTTGTTCACTAGGTGCAGTCATATAGTCTTATTTGGTATGTTGGTTATTCTACAGACGTGATTGCCAAATTCATAACTGGCCTGGGGATCTCTTAGGGACCACCATTTTAATCACACAGAACTAGCTGAGAAGTTTGTAGATGTTATTTTGTAGCTTTGTGCTGTGAACCATTTTTAATGGCCATTTTAATATCCAACGGAGTTATGAGTTTTATTCCTAGGCATTTCATTTGAAGATGTTTTGCAGGACTTCCTGGGGGAATGAGATGTCAGGAACAAATCATTTGCCTCGGGCAAAATTGTTTTCTTGTGGCTAAATAGTTTCTCTGCCACCCCATTGGTTGTTTCTGTGTCCTCATGATGATACATAATAGTAGTTAATTTTCACCAACATGTTTTTCCTTACAGCAAATAGTACGTTGAATCAAGTATATAAAAAAATCTGGGATACCTCTGCAGGATTTAGAGGGCCTTGTTTTACAGATCTGGGATTTGTTGCTCTGTGACACTGGTTGTATTAGATCTATACTAGCTCCATTTTTTTTTTTTTGTTCTGATTATAAGGTTTATAGATTGGAGGTTCCTTGAAGAGAGCAGGGAAAGGGGGAAGAAGGAAAGATTTCTTTCAAGCTACTCCAGTGTAGGTGATTGTGGTTTAATGATTTTTCCATGCAGATTCTACTGCAGCGCAGGATCAAGCATGGCTATATAGTTCATGAAGTTTCTCTTTCTGAAATGTAATAAAGTGTACATGATATCTAGTAATGTCTTGCACATTTTGGAGAAGGAAAGTATGATGGTATCCTGGAAATTACAGTTGAGAGATCTGTGGGTTCTAGACTTTCTTGCACTGTGAAGAATTAGAGTTGGCTTTTATTCTCATTAAATTGGTGCTCAGTTACTGCTCAAAGAAAGAGGACTCTTTCTTTGTTTATTCAGTGCCCGTGTCTTGGCTGTCACTGTTGGTTCTTGTAGGTTGCAGGGCTTTTTCTCTGAAAGTAGTTTGTGAGAGTCATTTCACTGCTGATTCTTTTTCTGAGAGTATCCCTTACATATTTGACAGTGTAAGACCACTTCTCTGGTACAGTTTGTTTTTGTATTTAACTTTACATAGCTTGTTTAGTGTCAAGACTGTTATGAAAGCACCACATATCAGTTTTGCTTTATCTTTCTCGCGCAGATGATACTCTGCCTTGAGAAACCGAGTGTCTCCCAGATGGAATATAATTGTGGTAAACTGGTAAACTTATAGCTTCCAGCTGAATAATAAATAAACGCAAGATCAGATCTTGACATGTCTCTGACTTGCTGCTAGGTGATCTGGCAGACTGGATTCAGCAAAAGTATTTGGCAAGCTAATCTCTGTTGGTATGTTAGGAAGCCTGCAACTGAAACTTCTGTCCGATTTCATTCTTGCATAACTTTTTATATTTAATTTACCATGTAACCTCTGTTACAAGGACTGTATTTAAACAAAGAATTAAATTGTTGCTTTTATGTCCCTAGTTCCAATCCCGTGCATCTCTTTGCAGTATTGTGGTCTCATTAATTTTCTTAGGTGTTTAAAATACTTAAAATATGAGGTGAAGGTCTACCATTTCTGTGATGAAATTTTTTTGAGAGTAGAATGCATTCTCCAGGTCTAGCTAATATGCCTAAAGGATGTTACTGCAAAGTTGACATAAAAAAGGAGTTAGCGTTTTGGAATCTGAAACTGCCCTTGTAGTCCTTTCTTGGTGCACTGCATCTCAAGCAGCCTCTCGTGGTCTAAGTAGTCTTTCCTTGTCTGGAATTCTTATGGCAAGCCAGCACACTCTCTGAAAAGTGATCGTTCCCCTGGTGAGGCTGAACAATGAATACTGTGTTTTGTTTTGGGCCCCTCACTACAAGAAAGACATCGAGGTGCTGGAGCATGTCCAGAGAAGGGCAACGAAGCTGGTGAAGGGTCTAGAGCACAAGTCTTATGAGGAGCGGCTGAGGGAACTGGGGTTGTTTAGCCTGGAGAAAAGGAGGCTGAGGGGAGACCTTATCACTCTCTGCAACTATGTGAAAGGAGGTTGTAGCGAGGTGGAGGTCGGTCTCTTCTCCCAAGTTAGAGGGAATAGGACAAGAGTAAAGTTGCATCAGCGGAGGTTTAGATTGGATATTAGGAAAAATTTCTTCACTGAAAGGGTTGTCAAGCATTGGAACGGGCTGCCCAGGGAAGTGGTGGCGTTAACCATCCCTGGAGAGATTTAACAGACGTAGATGTGGTGCTGAGAGACGTGGTTTAGTGGTGGTTTTGGCAGCGTTAGGTTAATGGTTGGAGTCAATGATCTTGGAGGTCCTTTCCAACCTAAATGATTCTATGATTCTAAGTAGTTTGGGAGTGTATTTCCAGAATAAAAAGTAAATATATTTGCAATGCCTAAGATAGGCAAAATGGCTGCACTTCTGTTTCAGTAGGAGTACAGTCTGCTTTTTGGTTGAGATGCTTGTTATAAACAAAATAGTTTAACTCTAACACTATTACCAAGCCTTGCCGTTTTCAGCTGATGTGCCATCTACTATCTGTAAGATATGTCTGAATAATGACTTATGAAATTAAATTTGGAATTAAATTTATATATATATTTATTACAGCATTTCACAGAGCAATTTCTTAAAGGGCTCAGAATATCACTGAAAAGCTGTTAGTTTCCATAAATCCAAAAACTACTGAGCCCTCACATTTTAAATCTTGACTTATCTGTTGAGTTTGAAAATAAAAACATTTTAAGTGTGATCTAAATTGTATTTTTATATATTTTTGTCTTTCTGTTTTGAGTTTTTTTAGATCTTCATTTTTCTACACTATCATAAAGACCAGATTTTTTTTTTTTTGGTAAGGGTTTCAACACTTACTATTTCATAACTGAGATTTTAGGAAAATAAGTAGTTATCACACGACTCACAGTACGCTTGTTCTTAAGCCACTTGCAAATTAGCTTAGTAAAGTTACTAGGTACTAGTAAGGGCATTGGCTGTACTAGTAAAGGAAATGTTTCCTTATGGCTATTCACGTATCATCTCCTAATATCAATAACATAGATATAAGCTTCCAGAAACAATACTACCATTCTTGGCACTCTGGAAGTTTCCATGCATTAGATAACAAATACAATTTATTGCTATTAGTAGGTACTTGTTTAACTTGTTTCTGGGTAAGGCACTGATGGGAAACGTTGAGAGGACTGTATGTATCTGTACTCTTACACAACTAGACCAGCTGGCAAGTTCCCGTGTCAGTTGATGATCCATCTAAAGGCACTGCTACAGCTGAACTATATTAGGGTTGCTTTTCTGATTTTTTTTTTTTTCCCAAGTTGACTATTTGCAAAAATCAAGTAATTGTGATAAACAGGTCAGCTACTTATATCTTTGAGTTTTGTATCAGAGTACTTAATTTTGAGCAATAGCTTGCTATTACAGTCCTAGCTTTTCCCTCTTATGTCAGGTCCTACAAGAATGTCGGTTCTTTTGTTATTGCTGGTGTTATTCTCAGCACGCAGCTTTTTACCTTACGTGAGCTATTAAGTGATAACCTGTTTATTTTTTGGGCTTATCTTTGATGTACACTAGTCAATGCTACCATTCACACGAGAAGCAGCAATTTGTGCAGATATCACGTTGAGGCAATGCTGACAAATAGTTTTTATTTGTGTAATTCAAGAGTTCTCAAAACCTTGCCACTGTACCTATAAATATGTATTTATATTGTTAGCTTTTTTTCTCTCTTTCACCTGTTATGAAAAAGAGTTTTCATTGCTAACCTTTGGAATTTTTTTTGCTTTGTGATCTTGGACTTAAATTTTCTTCTGAAGTTCACATACCAAGTTTTACTTACTCCCAAAGCAGAATCTCAACTCCTGCTCCTCCTTCAGTTAAAGTAGTAGATTTTTATGTGAGTTGCATGTATTAAGCATTTTCATTCCTCTGGAAAGATGTTTTAATCTTCAAGATGCCATAACTGGAAAACTAAGGGTATACCACACTGCTAAAAAGAATCAAACTCAGCTGAGTTTGAAATGCCTATTTAAATCATTTATAGCACCGAGATCACTATGAACTTGCTACAGAAGCATTTCTTTTTGAGTTGCATCAGTCAGAATTAATCTGTTTTTTCCCCTTTGTTCAGAAATAAACCTCATATTAAAAAAAATTATCCTTACAAACACTGGGATCAATACAATTTTTTACTCTTGATCTGAGACACATATGTACTTATTAAGTTGTTCCCTACATCGACCTACTACCTGCAGTAAGCAAAAGACCTTGCTGTAGACGGATTGCATATTGCCTTTGCTTGAAACAGACTTCCTATTAAAACTGTCTCTGAGAATGGTATGCAAACTTTGCTATTTAAAGTACTATTTATTGCTATTTATTATATCCTGAGTAGCTTAAAATGTTCTTGCTGGGAGATCTCTACAATTTTAAAAATCTTATTAATGTTTAGTAGATACAGAGATAAACTTTTACCAAGAATGTACCTTATTACATGCCAGAGTAGTCCTTTTAGGATCCATTTATGGAACTTTCAGTCTGTGTTAAAAAACAAAATAAATTGCTTTTAATATTACTCACTAACTATTACTTGCATCAAACATTTTAGAAAGTATGCTTCAACTCTGAGTATGGAAATAAAGATCTCTCCTGAGGCAATCTGTTCTTCTATAACTTTTATTTCTAGAAAGATGTAATTTAATTATCCAGTCTTTTAGTTTTCTCTTATTTCTTGTTTTAGCAGACCTGACTTCTGAATTCCTTGAAATTTGTGTTCTTGGCCTGGTAGAACAAAGAATTAAAAATAGGATGTCACTTTTAATTTCATTTTTAAGTTAATTTGCAACTTGTCTGCTAGCACATATATATTTCTAGATACTTATGATAGAATTGAGCCAGCTATGGTTTGTTTCACAGACTTTAGGTAGGGTTTCTCTAAACAGATGCTTTATGCCATGTGGTTCAGACCCAGTACGTGCAGTTTGGTTGTATCATCTATCTAATTCTTGGATTAGAGTTATTATTTTTGAATCTACCCTTGAATATTGCTAGTCCTTAAGTTGGACATTTTAATCACAGAAGACTGGGGAGAAACGTGGAAAGAGGATATAATGGTGAACTGGTGCAGCCAATGAAAGAGAGAGCATGTCTGATACATATTGCATCTTAATCTCATAAAAATACTTCCACTGGAGACCTCAACATTGTTGTTTATTGAAACTAAGGCTTGTCAGCTAAAGATTAAAATTATTTGTTATTTTGGAAAGGTTTTGTCAAAGCCATTATAACCAATAATGTAGTATTTTGCCTCTAGATGTGAGGATATTCTGGAATTCTGAACAAAGAGCATTTCTGGTTGCTGTCGCTTTGCAAGTTTATAGGATGCTATTAAGACCAGTAACTTACAGCAGAGCTGGAAGCCCCTAAGCAGTACAGGTATCCTACGAGTTTTGCCCTCTTTGAAAGGGGATTTTGTAGAAGTCTGTTTCTCCAGGTGTATATATGCATTGTATTTATATGTAGCATTAGGCTTTTCCTGAAATAAATCAATAAATAAATATTATTACATAAAGCCAGAGCAAACCAGAAGGTTGATTTGTGTTTCTCACCCTAGGTCTTCTTGTCCCAGGGGCCTCTGATTTGAGGTCTACATGGTTCCGATATGCCTGCGTAGTTCAGCCTAATTTATTAAGATAAAGACAGAGAACTTTGTGCGGTCAGTGCAGTTTCTACAGTTAGTTAATTGTATAGTCAACATCCTGTCTTTCCTCCAGGCAAATATTTGGCATTTATAATAATCCTTAATCTGTGCACTCTACCAACTGAATTATTTCTGTATCACCTAAACTCAGCTGCATGCTGTAAAAGGGAAATTAATTTTAAAGCCAGCTTGTGGACAGGGTATTTTGATACAGCTCTGTACCACAAGAAAATAAATACGCCAAATCTTCATGGGTGAAAAATACTGACTATGAAGCTAGGAAACAGGGTATCCCATCCCATCTGCCTTATGCTCAGTAGAAAAGCTGAGGGATCAAAGGGTCAGCCCTTTTTCTTCAATGGCTGGTGCCCAAGGAGGGCTCTGTTTGCCTTTCATCCAGTTCCCGTCTGTCACTGAGTCCAGTCTGGGACTTCCCCAGTGCCAGCCGGTGACGTGATTGTCATCTTGGGAGCTTGATACCGTTCTGTAAATATTTCATTATTTCCTTTTTATTTTATTATTAATATTTCATTAAAGCAGTTTAGTTCCTTCTAAACTCATCAGTCTGTCTGTCTCTCCTCTGCCTCTCTGCCTCTCTCTCTGCCTCTCTGTCAGTTGCCCAGTTGCCAGTTCGGCCCAAACCATGACACATTTCAGAACACTACTACTGGAATGCCAAATATTCCACATCATCTTTTTGTCCACCTAATGTAGTAAAATACTGCACTCTGTCCTGATAGCAGGCAAATACCTTCTTGCCTCATGTATGCAAGGGGAGGAACTGGGGTGGGGGGGGGGGGGGGGGAGTTGCCTTTCTCATTTGCTCTGGCTTTCAAGGCATGTAAGACAAAGTTCTGAAAGGCCTAAAGAACCAAAGGTTGGGATTGAGGACAAGTGATGGAGTTACGCAGACCTGTAGTTTGCTGGTGCTCAAGGCTGGTATCAAACCAGTTGACGTTTACTATTGTGTAGGAGATTATGGAGCCTGGCTTGTTGGGAGAGTGGGGACTTCACTCTCAGCATTTATATTTTGAAAATTTTAGAGTGAATTTTTAATCAGAGCGATTACAAGTAGTTAGAAGCTTATTCACTCTTGAGAAAAATGCAGCGGTTTGCAGAGCAAAGGCTATACTTGGTATCTGGAAGAATGTGGGCAGGAGAAATACAAAAGGCAAACCGGCATATTTCTTGAAGAAAACGCTGTGTTATATTTAAAGTAAACAATATATGTTTAGCTTATTGTTATAACCTTCTTCTCTGTTCGCTGTGTTCTTACGAATAAATGAAAAATATTGCCCAAGCTGTTTTATGTCACTCTATTTATGAGCTGGCCATAGATCCTGGAAGATAAGCTTGTAGCCAAGCAGATTCCAGCTGGACCTACTGATGTCGGAATGTCTCATAAACAACTGGGTGACATATACAGGTGTTCCAGTCTCAGAACAGGGTGAATAAGAGATGTCTCACTCAAAATGCGTGAAATTGAGAGAGAGGTCAAGGGTACAGCTCACCCCTGCAAGCATAACACAGGCTCTTTAGCTCTGTTGGAGAGAGGTTTCCCTAAGGCACCTCCTTTGTTTGGATGTTTTGAATAGATTACAAACCTAAATGTGCTTTTTGAAAATCACACCTTCACTGGTATGTCAACTATTTGTAATAACTGACTCCTACTATTAAAAAAATTAACCTGAGAAAAACAGTTCATGTAAAAATTCTATTTTTATCATGTATAAAGCTAACAGGTATTTACTGATGATTCTTATACTATTATGCATTTCTACACATCTTTTTCATGAAGCAATTAAATGCATTGGCACAACTTTAAAAAGAACATTGTGTCCTTTTAATTCACTTTCTATTAAATCTGTTACAGTATAATAAAATTTGAATGTTATTGGAGACAGGAGTTTCAAAAGTTAAAAACTTCCAAGATTGATAATTTTGTAAATTGGTTTTAAGTATTTTGAATTTATAACTATCATTATGTTGCTAAATAACATTGACTCTGGAATGACTGGCTTCCTTTTGCAGTAATTCAAAAATATTATGACAACTATAGTTTTATAGTGAGCATAAAAATCAGTGAGGTAAATTCAATGAGGTAAGGTTAGTGTTGGAAGTTTTATTAACAAAATCTTTAAGTATTAGCACATGAGTTACAATTCCCATGTGTTTTCCAAAATTTGCTGGAACTGAACTGAATATTAGATTCTGAACTTTGGACTAGTTGCTTTAAACTACCTAATTGTAGTGGTAGGAGTAGGCAAAGATATAAATTTGAATAAAACAGCTGTTAGGCAGTTGGCTGCATTGATAAGCTACACATGATCGGAATTCCTTGCAGCATGTAATGTTACACAAGGATGAGTTTCAAACAGCCTGGGGGAACCATTTATATCTTGACTGCAATCTCTGGTTCAGCTAAAACCTTTTGTAGTGTAGTTTGACCAGTCAGCATTACCGATTTTCTCTTTTAAAGAGCAGCATAATCTGCACTAGTGGAAAAAACTAATGACAGACAAATCAAGATTGATTAGTAGATATGATAGCTGGCTAAGCTGTTGGGGAGGGAGGCTGGGAGCTTTATGAAACATGTAGGTGCCATCTTTCAAGGAGTTAGTAAAGGAGAGTAAGTGCATTTGATACATTACCACCATCTGTTGGTTCTCCCATTCTTGTGCAGAAGGATTGCAAGAGCTTGTGACAGTGATTCTGTGAGGGAAATGGGATGAGATGGCACAAGTTTGTCTTCCTGATGTGAACAGGCAACACTGTCCTGTGTTTATAAACCATCTTCTAATCTTGTTCCCTGTCTGTTCCCCTCCACTACAATGTGCTCAGCTACCTTAAACCCCTCTCCTTTTGTCAGTTCTTAAATGATGAAGTAGTAGAAAGAAGACAGTAAACCAGGTTATCCTTTAAAGAATATAAAGCCTGTTAACTATCAGCTGTATAATAACATAATTTGCTGAATTAAAATGTAAACTAGAGCGACCATAATACCCAGAGTAATAGGGGGTGGGAATGGTGTTGAAATAATGCTTGAAAGTGGAGTTTTCCTCTAAGAAGGGAAAAAGCTAGCTAACTCACTAAGGTTTCAGTTTGGAACAAGAACGTAAAGCGTATTAATTGTACAAAATTCAAGTGCCTGCAGCTTCAAAATGTGGCCATGTTCTGCCTTTTCTGCCTTAAATTTTACATAGATCAGATATTTTTGAGAGAAATTAAGGTGTTATACTATGGATCACCAGGTACAGCCATTGCTTGAAAAAAATCATGTTTATCACATCGGACTGAAAAATGAGGAACAAATATAACAAGGGGATAGTTTTCATTTTATTGTTGTATTTTAGGATTTGCTTTTTTACTAGCTCTGAAGTGGAGAGTTGGGACATTTTAAAGATATGTGATACCCTTTCTATACTTTTAACTCAGTTCTCATATTTGCAGAAATGCCCATGCGAGGCCTCACAACTCAGTACTTCTGTATAGAAAATCGAAGTGACAGCTCTTTTTTTCACGGTTTAAACTGGCTTTCATAATCAAAACTTAGTATATTACATTTCCCCAGGTACATACAGATGTATAAATACAGGCATTGAGATCTTTAATATGTTTGTTTTTTGATTAACTGAAGTGGTTCTCTAAAGATGGCTGCATAATACACTAAGAAAGCAAACAGGAGCACAGAAAAGTGTCAACAGCCCTGTGGAGCCTGTGTTGGTCATCAGGAAGGGAGAGAATGGCAGTACAAAAGGGCAGAAGGCTCACTCTTGGATGCGGTGGCAAATACTGACTGCAGTCTCTGCTGGAACAGAGGTGGGATTAGGAGGGAGATTGACAATGGGTTACAATTTGCCTTCTTTATTACCCCAGGCGCTACAGTACACTTAGTGCTTGGCTAGTAAATTCAGAATTAGTTTAAAAAAAAAAAAATGCAGGCAAGCCTTTGCTTTAAATATATTTATTTATGCTGGTAAAATAAATAATTCTTAACAGTGAAACACAGTAGTCCTTCATTTTTTACTTCCTCATGGAGCTCCATAACACTAAAAACACTTTCATAAATGATATATATAATATGGCATATAAGTTAAACAGTTAACAGTAAGGAACTTCAAGAAATAGACGTCACTACTGGAGCTGGTCATGAGTGGCAGGTGATGACATGAAGATTAATAAAGTTCAACTTTGAATTTGGCAATTTTTGCCACTCACATGAACTTTTCTTTTCTTTCTGAAGTATAACCCAATTCTGAAGTTTTTGCAGTGTGTTCTGTATTTCCAGAGCAAGTGTCAGAGTTTATTGTATTAAATAGTTGAAATAAGTAGTTGCCAAGGAAAAAGAAGTTAGACAAAATTAAAAAGCAATTTACTGGGACGAAGGTCTTTGAAATGCTTTATGTGTTAGCTATCAGATCTGGTTTTGCTTTATTTTTCTGGAAAATGATGGTGTTCTTCAGATTGCCAAGTTTTACTAGGAAATGTACTGCCAAAGCTTGGGAAAAATAATTCTAGTACTCTTAAAATTACATGGTGTTGAGTGAAAAGCCAAAGAGAGGGTTTTTGTGTACCAGAAATCCTTATCCTTTCAAATATAAAAACATATATCTGATGCTGTAAAATGACCCGTATTTAATTTCCTTTCAGATTATATTTAAAATGCCATAGACGTAAAAGGAGGAGTGACAAAATGACAGGCATTTCTCACGGTCTACTGGCCTGCTCCATTTAGAATACTTCATTGTTTCATTATTTTTGGGAGATGTGATTTCACATTACCATTTTCAGGGAAGAGATAATTTCTAATATTGGCAAATTCATCCTGGCTGTCAATGAAGTAATTTATTTTGCTTCTTGTCTTCCACAAGATGGGGAGCTGATTTAACAGCTTTTTGGTTTTACACTATCTGGAGGTTCATATTTGACTTAAAAAATGATGTCATACATGCTTAGCACCAAACAGGTACCAGATAGTAAAAGGTCGTATGCAGTTCAGGCTGAGATAGTTTTATTTCACATGATGAGAAATGTGAAAGTCTTGGTTCATGATTATTGGAGGCAGAAAAAAGAATTTAGGGAAGGAGAAAATGACTGACATAAGCGATGTTCTTGTAAACCTCCACATTGCTTTCCTGTGAATAGAAAATAAATCTATACACCTAAGACCACATGCAGTATAAGTTACCTATTCACTCTCCCAGATTGGCACTGGCTCAGAGTTCTGCCTCTCTGAAAACTCATGTAGAGCACTGATTTCAGAATGGCTCCTTGCCGTGTTTGTTAGTTTGGGGGATCATATAGCTATTCTATCAAAATACGCGGGCTTCATTGAGTAGGTGGATTTTTGAATTAAAGTGCTGTGCTGTATCAGTCTCAAGGTATCTGGCCACTGGTTGAGGAGATGTAAGAAAATAGAGATATATTTGTCAGATTTTATTTTTCTTTTTTTTCTTCCAAACATTGGTGTCAATCTAATTTGAGCTCTATAAAACACAGCTTCTGGGGTGGAAGACTAGAGGTAATTGTTTCCTGTACTTGTAAGGAGAAAAGGATGACACATTGAAAACCATGCTGTGCTATGAATATTATCCTTTTCTGATTGTAAAGGTTTTAGTCTGAACTCTCACATGGACTTGGCCTTAATTGTAATATATAATGGTTAAAATATTTCTGCACAAAGGGGGGGGGGAAAAAGACATCAAATGAGGTATTGTCTTAGAAAAGAATAGAAAAGTCTATGGTTTGCAAAAGATTAGTTTGAATCTCTGTGATCCGGATTGAAACATGGGAAATGCTGTGTCAGTAACCCGGGTCACTACCTGCTTCTCATCATATTTGAGAAAGATTTCTGTTTCACCAGGAAGGTCGAATTCCTTTAAGGAATTTTGTTCTAATTCTGTGGAACTCAAATTCTAGCTCGAACAGTAGAGCATTTGCTGACCTACAGTTCATTGGGAAAGAGCTGGGAAATAAGACAGTTTAACCTCCTAAGTATAACATTGGATTTCCTATGGCTTGGAGGTGACATCATGGACTGTTACGGAAGTGTCGGAGTTCCTGACAGAGAATGTGTGGTGTAAGCCCATCTTTTATTTCTCTGTGTTAGTAACGAGGGTGGCCTCTCTGCCTCTGGACAAGCCAGAACCGCTCACCTGCCGGAGAGGGAGGAGTGGGGATTGGAGACACTGAGACTGGAACGGAGGATCCGCCACCTAACGCTGTGGTTGGATGTGCCGTACTCTCTCCTTCCCAATGCTTGCACTGTCCTTGTGTGAAGTGGGGTTGCTGGGGGGGGATTGAAATTCTTTGGCTGTTTCAAATCTTTTTGAATGTTTTTTTTAGTGCAATTGAAGCTGCACTTCGGTTGTGCTTTTAAGCTTTTGTTTGAAGCTACCAAGGCTAGAAATAAATTCTTAAATGAAAACTGAGACAGTCTCATATTAAGAACAATCTCTTGTGGTAAGTGGGGTTCTAGGCAGAAGTTATATCACTCACATCTAAATATATTCCGATCTTAGGTCCACGTGCAATTTCTTATGGAAAAATGCAATTCACCTCGAACACATGAGTGTTCATTAATAAGTGTTAAAAAGTTACCATGGAGCTGAAAGAATTGATCTAAAGTGTCAACTATTTACATGAAGGCTTGTGGGGTAATCTATTTATGGCATTAACAAGAAAACAATCTGTTTCTGCGTTTAGAGTCAGTCCAGACAACTCTGAAATACTAGGTGCCTGGTGCTCTGTGGCACAGTCGAGGTCATAACCTTTGTGCTGACTTAAATGTTTTCGTGTGGCTGGCCTGAACCAGTGAAAGGAAAAGATGGAGATTGCGGCTATGCTGCAGAGTTCCGAGTGTATTTCTTTTTGGTGTGAAAGAAAACCACCATGGAACTTCTCTTGTACCTCCAGATTGAATTTACGTCTTTGTTTAGGGAATAGAAATAACATATTAGTCATGCTATGAGCTGGCTACTGGTGAAAGGAAACACAGAAAGGTTCAGTCATGTGGTGCTCTTTAATTAACTGCTGTGTGAGGGGCAGGATTGGGGTCTGAAAAACTGGAGTGGACAGGGCTCTGCTTCCCTTTCCCACATAGGTTGTGACTCACAGACTTGTACTTCAGTGCCATCTACTCATCCTCTCAACCCTGCTTGTGCTCCCAAGTTTTAATGCCTAAAATCCCCATTCCCGAGTTGAATCTAGTCAGCCATGATGACAGGGTGTGTGGGAAGAAATTTGTGAAGAAGTGTGAGAGTTGACTGCTCCTGCGTGGCCCTTAGGATGGGACTGGATGGGTAGAGAAGAAAAGACTATTGACTCAGAAACTGCCTGGTTCAGCCAAGTGGACCAGAACCCTATCAGCTCACGCGTGAGCTCCTGTGTTATCCCAATCGCTAGAGAATGGTATCAGTGCTTTGTTAATCAGTGGCTCTAATCACGTTCAACTCCCTTTGACTTCAAGCATTCAGCTTCTGCCTAGTGGCAATTGGTAACTGAGACTTGCAGTGCCTGACTGAAGAGAACCCCTTTTTGAGCTCCTGCTGCAATGTTATGATGAGCTTCTCAGCTGCAGTTTAAAGGCCCAACAGAGATTTTTGTGATTTGACTTAGGGGATTGCTTTCAGACACGAAGCAAGTAAGTGATTAAGTATAAAGAAGATGTGGTAATGAGTTTCAGATGAGGTCTTTTATGTCTATTAAGAGGTCTGAAAGTTTACTGCTACTACTATTTCTTGTTTTCTAACTTAAAAAGTCATCTTTGAATCTCATTGCACACTGCTTACAAACTGCAAGATCCTATTACTGTAATATTGTAAAAAAGTCTTAAAAATAAAATAAATCCAGTAGAATATAAATAGTTTTTCAAGTGTACAGAAAAGCAACGAGCCATTTTAAGAGCAGGAAGAACTTGCATTTTGAGATCCAATAGATCATCTAAATTTGTCCCAAACCAAGTTTTAAAATGGCATTGCGAAGACTTTTCCTTTGAATAAATTTAGTATTACAAAACTTAGAATATAAATAAAAATAAATAAGATTTTCTGATTGTTTTGTCCTGTAATAATATTCTGGTTAACTAGGAAAAAAAAATGCTTAATACAGAAGACCTTTTCTGACTATTCCAACTGCAGAACTTCAAAATGCTAACCTAACATTTATGCCCTTTCAATTACTTCCATCCAGCTTTTTATTATGAATAAACTTTATGAATTTCTAGGTAATGTAAACTTTAAACCCTTGTTCTTTATTTTCTGACATTCATATGTTTGAAATGTGGATTAGTGAATCTAAAATTTCACACTTACGTCTGACTTCTTGCAGCTCTCTTGTAGAAGGAGAATTATTCTAGATTGCCACTTCGTATATTTTCAGTCCAAAGCTTGTCTTCTCAGGGGCGTACCTTGCAGCCAAACCAAGCCTGTGTGGGTCCACTTAATGTGAAACCTCATGGTTTCAGAGCTGCAGAAGAAAATAGTATCAGAAAAATAGCCTCTAATCAAAGAAATCTGCCATTGTAATGACAAATGATCGCACTTTTTAAATCTCAGTTCTCTACTTTGCATGAAATTATAATGTTATTCTAATGGCTTGCAAACCTTGCAAAAGTTCTCAGTGCCCATGCTGCCACTCTGTGGGCTTTCTGTTCTACGTAGCATCTTTCTCTCTCTGGGTGGAGCAGAAGGGCAGATGTAGATGTAGGTCTACAGCAGTATTTATAGTAACTCCTCTCCTGGACTCTAAGTTTCAATGTGTTAACCAGCCTTCTGGAAAACTGAAATATTTCACTGAGCATAAACTGCTTGATTTCCATACTCCAGGCTTGAATTTGGGAGTTTGAGGTTGCACAAGAAATGCAGAATTGATTCCATAATGCTTAACACTGACAGTGGGTTGCTTTTGTTGATCTCTTATGATGTTTCAAAGTGCTGACAAAATTTTGTGGGTATATTATGTTTTCTTGTGTTATTTAATTTACAGATTAGCCTTCAATAATATGAAGCTTACATTAAAACAAAAAAGAGTCTCTCATTTGGTCGGTATAAAACTTGATATATGACGAAATCTGTTTTTACCCAAAAAAATGTCCCCACCCAGTGTTTTGTGCTGTGTTGCCTGTGAGCTGCTCAGTGATTCATTTGTAACTGCATTTCTGAACCAGAATCTGGAAACAAGTATGGTTTAGTGGAAGTGCTCACTGAAGGAACCAATGCATATAAGCTACAACTCTTGCAGTACTGATGGTTAAAGCCAAACCTATTCTGTTGCTTGAATGAATTGAGATGTCTACTATTTTATTACAAAAATACTTTTTATTAGAAAGGTATCAAGAGTAGAATTTATGTGATGGGTAATTCTTTGGCATTAATGAATTAAGTTCCATCCTCCACCCTCCAGCATATTTTAGGTTAGACAAACAAATTGATAAATATTTTAAACTAGAGAGATACATTCCAATTCAGTTTGATTTCTGTTTTTTTTTTTTTCCCTTTACAATTCTTCATTTGTCTATTCAACTTAGCCCACCCTTCCATACACTTTTTAAAACATTCTTGCAGGAATAATATTACTTGCTCTTTCCATTTCCATGAAAGGTATAATTTTTCATTTTGCTAATTATCAAGGTCAGCAAAGAATACACACATCATATTTTGAACCCCCTACGTTCTACAGTCAGTATCTTTATATTCTTGAATTATTGCAGTATTGATTCCTAATTGTTTTGTTCTTCTCTACTATATAAAAAGCCGCACCATTAAAACTTGCAAAACTTCATTTTCTGGCTCTACATAAAAGATCACTTAACTCTTTGCTTTATTCCATTCCATTATTATATTTTAATTTAAGGAAGCCGTGACAAGATCTCTTACTTTGAATACCTTTTTGAAAGTTCTTGAGAGCCAATAGTCTGAATAATATATTAGAATTTCTAATGTTCACTGTATCAGTGAACATCTTGACAGTGACTGCTTCCTTTCCTCTTCACAGTATGAAGAGTAACACCTTTTCCATTTGGAATCATACTTGCCTTGTGGTAACTACTCTAGGTAGTGCTTATGTAGAAAGGTGTTACTAAAAAAGGTACTCAGAATTTGAAGCTGTGAAGTAGGATTGTTATATCTACTATGAAGAAAGTTGCTTCCCTGTCTAGCTCCTTGTTTCTTCCCCTGTTTTGACATTTTTTGTATGTTTCCACCTGGGTCCATGTGCTTATGCCTACTGCTGTGGCCATGTCTGTCTATACACGTTGAGCATACTTTCCTGTTTCCTGACTGTACTCCCTAAAGAGCCAGTTCCCCCCTCCTCCATTTCCTTGAACAGGTACCCTGTCATTTAAACTTTCCTTTTTCTTGCCACTTTGTTCCTTGCTTCACCAAAAGTTTTTCTGTTTACTGATGATAGTGTTTATTCTGCTGTCCTTGAAGGTGGCTGCTGCTTGCCCCCATCCCCCTCTTGCAATGGAGGAGAGGCAACTATTTTTCCTCCTTATTTAAAAATGCTTTTATAAGTACCCAAGCTTTTAATTGCAATTAGCAGTAGAGCTGCTTCTAGAAACAAAAGTATACAAATAGTAACCAGTATCAAGTGATCTATGGATTTTTTCCAGACCACCAGCAAGTGTTTGGCCATAATTTGAGAACTGTTTGAGTTGTGTTAAGAGAATAATAAAATTGCGTGCTTGGGCGTTTATACAGCAAGAAATGAGAAAATGAAGGCTACGTACACCTTCAGGGCTGTTAGAATACTTGTCTTTTTTTTTTTTTTTTTTTACTTTTTTTTTTTTTTAGTGTTTCTAAAGGAAAAAAAGCAGTTATGATATGCAGAGCAATTTTGTGAGGTTCTTTAATAATATATTTCTGCTTAGGAAAATCCTTGGAATATCCCTTATTTTGGTTGTCAGGGATTTGTGCTTACTACAGAAAAGTGCAGGAAGGCCTGTTTGTTAAGAGGCTTATGTAATGTACACTGGAGAAAAGTGAAGAACCTTATAACTTCCCTATTTGCCATGTCTTTCTTAAGTAATTCTGTTTCTAGATTACTCATCTGTGCCCAAACCTGCCTAGTGACTGTAGTATCTGATTGCCCACTTCGTGGCTTTAATGGGCAAATTAAATACAGATTACAGAACACTATTTTCAATGAGATATATATTTAATAAGTCAAGATGTTGGTTTTTTTTTTTTTTTTTTAATCCGTTATCCATCTGTCAAGTTAGCACTGTTTTAATGCTATTTCATGTTTTGACTATTCTACTTTTTCTATTCATGTGTTGGTGCTAAAAGTGCTTTCATTTTTTATTGCCTTTTAACAAGTACAAGAATCTCTTAGTCTGAGATAAAGTTGGAAAATGTACATAAAAAATAAATAAAACATTTCTTAAGTGGCAAAGTAAAAGGGAATTAGAAAAAATAAATAAAATATGTGAATGATCTTCACTGAAACCTAAATATGTTTGACTTACTGTAGGTTGATGCCTTGCGGTTACGACTGGAAGAAAAAGAAACCTTTCTGAATAAAAAAACAAAACAACTTCAAGACCTCACAGAAGAGAAAGGAACCCTGGCTGGAGAGATTCGAGATATGAAAGACATGTTGGAAGTAAAAGAAAGAAAAATTAACGTACTTCAAAAAAAGGTAAGATCCCTTATGAAAGGATATGTTGTAAAACTTTTTAGGCACATTTAAATGAAATATATTTCTTACAATGTATTACTTTTAATATATTAAAAAATGCAAGGAATAAATCTGTAATAGTCAAGTAGTTCTCTAATATAAAATATGTGTTACTATTTTCCATGGGATCATTTTTATAGTATAATTTCTTAATTATATTTTTTCACAAAAATATAAGGTACTGCAATTTCCACAAAAGCATTGGAGTTAAATGAAAGTCGTCTTATTATTCCTCAACATGAGGGATTCTGTTATCCTTACTAACACTGATTGTTACTCTTTCCAAATAATGTAATAAAACGAGCGGGACTGTTAAAAGATTAGGATACTGCTTTTTTTCCTTTAAAGACTTTTTTGGGGGAGGGAAGAGAGGAGTTGGGAAGGAACCTAAATCAAGTCAATTATGTGTTTTTCCTGTGAGCTAAAGACATGAAGAAGGGAGGCTGTCTCTGCACAGCCCTATTAGTCTTGTTTCTAATTTTCCACAAATTTAGCTAACTGCATTTATTCTCTTTGGGAAGTTGGATTTAATCATTATAGTTTCCAGTTGGGGGAGGGAATTTCCTGGAAAGGCAGCTCTGCAAGGGTTTTGCGTACAGTAGTAGAGTGTTTATTTACCGTATCCTTTTTCTCACACTCACAAAAATATTTATGCTAGCAGGTATGTTCTGTGTGTATCACTTTTTATCATATATAAATACACTTGTGAGCATACAGATAAATGGAGAAAAAGTTCCTGGCATGAAATACATTTTACTATTACTTCTCCCCTCCTTTTACAGCCAGTCAAAGAATGTCTACTCTTTACTCTCTATTATTGCATAAGTAGTTCATGTTACTGTGGTTTTCCTCCAGGATTCATATAGGGTTCACATGGTCTAACCGTGCTTCTGTCTGCAATTGGTTAAATACAGTCTTTAGAAAGCCAAGTCCTTATTTTCCAGAAATGGAGAAGACTGCTTTTTCAGGCCCAGGAAATAAGGCCTATCAAATCTGGAGCATATGTACTCATCCCCTTTAATCTTATTTCTGAATATTTGCTTTGTTAGAAATGCTGATGATGTAAAGATAGTAAACTTCAAGCCTTTTATCCTGTGCTGAATGCTAATTAGCTTTGGACATCACTTGGGAATTTTGAAGAAAAGAATGCATCTTTTCTTTTAGCTTGTATTCTAAAAAACCCCCAAACAAACCGATGATTTGCAGTTGGTCTTGTATTTAGATCTTGAGGAAATGGATCAGTAGGAGGGAGGAATGTGGATTCAGTGATCAAAATTGTGTGATGAATATGACTTATCACAGAGCTGTCAGCACTATCTGTCATGGCTATGTTTTCAGAAATATGCAATGTAGTGGGTTTTTCTGGTTTTAATACATCACGGCTATTTTATTAGAGCTTGCAGATGGTTTTGCCTCTTTTGCACCTGCTGCTTAATGAAAATAGTCACTCTCAAACTGCACACTCTCTCTCTTCACTTAATCATAGAGTAAACACGTTATAGCCTCGTGAGCTCTAGTATACAATGTGATAAATAAATCCTGCTAACCGCTGGGTGCAAAATCAAATTTAGTACTAAACTGATTCTTTAAAACTGGAAATAGCACCTGATATTTTTTTTTGAGGTTTTTATTCTGGTAAATTTGCTTCATCAGGGGACTTCTGAAGTTCAGTTTTTCTGCTATGGGCTAATACTTGGTTCACTTAGAGAAAAATGAATTATGATGATTACTTTAAAAAAATATAAATCATTTACATCACTTAAAAGTTATGCATAGATTTGCTTCTCTGAAGCATTTTTAATAACCCCATGATCTTAATATATAGATTTTAGCATGCCCCAAAATGGTAATATCAGATCACCATTACACCGTTATTTTTTAATAGGAAAGGAATATAATATTTGGAAAATACATTTTTAAAATTACCCTTAGGTCACATTTTCAGCTTTGGGTCATTATTTTACTTGTGCCTTGCTTCCAATGTGTTTGAAGATCAATTCATTCACAGATAACTTGACTAGAGAAAAACTTGATCGAAATATCATCCTGCTCTGCTCACCCCTGTTATTTAAATAAATCGTAGAGTATGATACTATAAATGATCCTTTCACTGTTTACTTTTTATATGTTTAGCGTACAATTCTGAAGTAGAAAATTCTTTATGTCACCAGTGGAAATCCAGGCTTATAAATTAACCTGGAAAAAAAAATAATCTACTTGTCTAGTTAATCCAAGTGTTCAACTTCATTTTGGTAGTGCTTATTAGATCATGACTTCTCATGTTGAGCCTCCTTGAGCATCCCAGCCTCCTTAGCCTCATTTCTGGACCACAATACTTGCATGTAGAAAGGAAGATGTTCAGTGTCTGTCTACTTTTTTTTTTTTCCAAGAAGCTTTCCTGGCATTAGTGCCTTTCTGTTCTAGATAATTTTATCCTCACTGCATGAAGTTACGTGTCCCAGGACATTCATAACTCATAGCGTATTTATGTTCTGTCAAAAGGAGCACAGCTCCTTTTTGACCATAGACAGATTGTTCATTCAGTCATGAGTTATTTCAGAAGCATGTTGGACTATGCATAGTATGCATAGTGTGCTGTAGTATTCTTATTGTAATATCTTTGAACAGTCACTTTTCAGGGATTTCCAGATACTCTGGTAGTGGATGCTGTGCTTTAAGAAAAAGATTGTCTGATGTACCTCTTTTCTTTCCAGTTTTGACAACATACCTTTCCAATAGCGACCATCTATGAGAATGAATTTTGATGGAAAAGTATTTAATACATATAGATTGCAGTAATTTTATCCTTTACTTGAATCTGATTATGCTTTTAGCCTTTCCTGGATTGCATGTGCAAAAAAAAATGACCTTTTGTCCACTTCTTCCACTGTTGTTTTCACGTCAAGCGACGACAGCCAGATATTCGTATGTTGAGCATTTAGAAATTAATTTGACCTCATCGTGCACATGTATGTGGGAATTCAGTGGGTGAAAAGCAACATGGACCGTTTCGTATCACACTTAGTAGATGAAACAATTACTGGGCCCTCTAGTGGATTGTCCTGCCTTTACATATCTTCTTTCAGGATAAGCGCCCTGCTTGCCGTCTTGCTGTCATGAAAACGCACCTGAAAGTGAAGGAGTCGCTTCTAGTTCTTCCTAAGTTCTCTCTAGACATTAGATTCTTCTGACTGTAAGATTATAATGCTTGTCTCCATTTGCTTTTTTCTATGCAGGGCCAAATTTTATATCTGTGTATTTTTATTATGTTTTGATATGAGAACTTGTGAATGACCAGTTATTTTAGTGCTTCATTTGATGATGCAAGATAGATGGCTACATCTTTCTTCACTCAGTCTGAAGTGCTTCACTCAGCCTAAAATAATATTTGTTTTAATGGTTGTATTCAAGTAATTGAAGAAGGAAGAATTTGTATATTTTGCTCAAAAATATTTCTGTCAGTAATAACCTGAACTGAGTAGGAGGGAATACGTAACTTGGAAAGACACAATTTCTAATTCTAAATTTCTCCTGTGTACATTACTATTATCTGCCATGTTGAAAAATATGAAGGAGACAATCCAAAACCAGGAAAGTTGGAATTGTTTCTTCTTCTTTCTGTATAGCTGTTATACTTGAAGGACAAGAGAGTTTCTGTTGAGGGCTCCCTACCAAAGGTGTGGAAGAAACAAAAACATTGGCAACAAAAGAGCTGTGGTGAGTCCCACAGGACGGCAGAGGAATACATATGAGGCAACGTGTTGCAGAAAAAAGTAATGAGATAGATAACAAACTAATGATGCATTGTCTTTCCATGCAGTGGTTTTGGTGTAATTTTTGACCAAACTGAAAAACGGCTACACTATTCAGTGTAATTTGCAGGCTTAAGAGAGGCCCAGCACTGGAACAGCGTGCGTTAAGAGGATTTGGATCAAGGTAGATTGGCATGGAGTAATAATATACTTATGTCAATGTCAGAGGTGCAATATTACTTAATATTTCTTTCTTTTAGAATCTTTGGCACCACTGTTCCATTTTAGTGCCAGTAAAGTTGGGTATGCTGTTTTAATAGCCTTGTTTAACCTGGCAAAGCTAGTCTTACACCTCATATCTGTCAGTTTAGCATGCAGAGGGGCAGACCTCAGAAATCTTTATGTATTTCTTACCAGAACATGGGAGTTCTATGAATATGGCTGAAGGGCAGAAGTGCTGAACTGGATGATGATTCTTTCATGTTCCTTTTTGCTCCCAACTTTTCTCTTTCGTACAGTGGCTATACCTGGTATGTTTTGTCCTCTAGGAATCTGCAGATATTTTAAAAACAATCATATACTCTGAAGTATGAGTCTCGGTGTTGAAAACAGTAGCTGTTGAGACAAGAACAGGGTGGAGGATGTAGACCTGGATCATATTAGGACAACAGCTTGTGGAAATTCTTTTGTGGGGACTATTATAAAAGAACACCACATAAAGGGGGCTAATATAATATTCTACTTTGACTTGCAACATAACTTTTCATGTAAAATATTGCAGTTTCCAACTTTAATAGTTTAAGCCTTGTGATTGATGAAGTGCTACATGACTGAGGGCTCTAACCTACCAGCTAATTAGCATTTGTAGGAGATGTCATAAAGTCTTAGTTCTCATGTAATAATTGGAAGTTGTACTTGGAGTGGCTGGACTGTGCACACTAGGCAATATTGTCCAGTTCATGTTAAATTAAAATGTGTTGTACAATTAATTGTATGCATTACTGTTAGATGTCTTCTGAAAAAGAGGAAATTTACATACAGTCAGATTAGGAGTATACTAGTGTAGACAAATGAGTGGTACTCTTGTACTTAGAAATTTGCGTCAGTATTATTGCTTGATACAGGAATTCTGGCTGAGAATGCCACTGAAATGGAAACTTCTGAATCCAGAATGGTCCAGGAAGACCTAAGAGACCAATTTCTTTCGTTTGATCTTAACAAGTAGAAAGTGCAAGCACATTGCTGATAGAAGATGCCTTTGATTTTTTTCCATTGTTTAATCAGTTGGCAGCACATTTTCATAATCCCATAAAGTGGTCATGATGGCATGATGAAGGACTTTATTATTAACTTTGTCAAATTCTATCAAAACACTGTAAATAGACTGTTATGTGAACTGAGGTTTTGCAATTGCCAAAACAGAATTCTATTGTATTTCTGGAGTGAGGCAACAAATTCTGAACTAATTAGTTGTTCTGAAAAACAGACCAATATTCTGATTGCAGATTGCCAGTGTTGCTAAAAAAAAGTTAGGAAGTCATTCTGGTGTAACATGAAAGTTGTGATGTTTCAAAGTTGCTATGGTGACTACTGACTTATGTATTACATTAAGAAATGTTTCTTCTAATAATATATGCTCACTTTAAGGATACAGCATTCAGTGTACTGAGTATTAAAAAGTGGTACTTGGCTGCTTATGCTTGCAGCTTTGCCAAATCATGTTATGTTATTCAGATAAGGCAGTCTGAAAGTGAGATTCAACTAAATATAGCCAATTGTTCATCCAGGGTGGTGGTGTTATTGACCCCAATACATTGTCAAAAAAATGGATCCTCAATGATTCTGCACAATAAAATGCAGCCCTGGGATGCATAAACTTTGCATGTGGTACACATCAAGGCTATCTAAATAAACGCAGAAAAAAATTAAGCCTAACCAGTGTGGCTGCTTGGATGCTTGTACACTGAAACACTGAGAACAATGTCATTAAGATCAGAGGCAGTGATCATTTTCACTTTCCTTTAGCTTCTTTAATTTCCCATTCTTTGTAACACATTACACTTCTAAGTTTTTTTACAGATTATAAAAGGTCACTGAAAATATGTGACTATATACTCTCACTTAGTGAACCCAACCTGAATGATCATCCAGCCTAAAACCATAGCTATGTGTTTAGGGTAAGTCCTTGCACGTTGAAATCCACAATCACTATAATTTTTTCCAAACTATGATTCAATCTACTGTCTTTTCCAATGAATTTGCTACCCACTGAAGCTAAAGCCCAGCGTTTTGTTTGTTCCCCCTCACTCCCGATGACCTGCTTGTTACTGCTGCTTTTGTTCAAGTCTACACTTCAAAAGGAGAATAGTTGGATTACACACTTCTGCTTACTGACCTACTTGAAAGTAAGCACGTATCTTTATAGGAGAAAATCACTCAAATGAAGTTTCATGAGATTACAAAATCTAAAAACTGTTTTATCTAATGCCAGTTCTGTAAACATGGTATTTTTTGAATATAGGGTATATTGTAAATCATGGACCTTTAAGTAAGTGAAGAAATATTGACTGCACCTGGTATTGGTGTTAAAGTTGTTTGGAGATCTGCTCATAATAATCGTGTCTAAGCAGGTCTCCTCTTTATCAATGGCAGCTGACAAATTCATGAAATGGCTGGAGATGTTTGGTACCAGGTGTTTGGAAGAATTCAGAAGCATCACTGGTTTTCAGTATAAGTAGCTGAAACTGCAAGCTTGTCTTAGTTTGCAGCAATTATTACCCCAATATGAGGTGGAAGCATCTATTCTTCGGGATTGCCTTCACTTACTTGTCAGAAAACGTTACAAGAAGCAACGTGTATGCAGTTTTTCAAGAAACAGGGTGAAACCATAGTTGGTCAACCTAGTCTGGTTCATGTACCAGTAATACATATCTCTGAAGAGATAACAAAGGAACCTTCTTTTCTTTTTTTTTCAAGTTTGAAAATCCTAATTGTATTTTAAAACTATAAAATTTAAAAAGAATAATTTGGCTGCCTTTGTGTACCATGTATGGAAAACTGAGCATTTTGAATATATCATTTAATTCCTTTGGGAGCTATAGGGTGATAAATTGTGAAAGTGAAAAAAGTACTAGTTATTCTTTGGGAGCTATAGGGTGAGAAATTGTTTGTGAAAGTGAAAAAAGTACTAGTTATTTGAAGAAATAGGCTGAAATAAGTAATGAGTGCTTTGAAGAGATGCTGTCATGTTTATACAATTTTTAGTGGAGTAGTCTGATAATATTATTATATACATTATTAACTAATACATTATTAACTTTCTAAATGTAGTTATATAGAGAGAAAGGAGGCAATCAGTTATAAGATTCACAATATGTGGTACAATATATAAGTGAGAACTAAAAAACGATCACTTTTGGGGAAATAGTAAATGTGTATGTGTAGATCACACCTATTTAGAATTTTAAAGATAAATCCTGAAGTGTAAATAGCATAAGTTATTCCAGATCAAGTTATGCAAGCTAGTTTTGAGAGGGTTCTTCAGACACAGCTTAAATTAAGAGAATTGAATAGTTCAAGTCTCGGGTTATATGCAGCATACAGAAATGCTCTTAAAAACAGTATGCCATTTGCAAAGTAGGACTGAACTTAATGAGGTACTTACGTGAGGGTTTCATACTGCTAGTGTGACACCAGTGCTATTGGTGAGGAAGGAAGCTGCCATTCGGCTCTGAAATGTCAATACTAATTAACAAAGTTATCTTTAAATAAGATCCTAAGTTTTATTCATGTTAAGAAAGCAGCCAGCTCACATGCTGGGAATTTTAAGCTGTGTGAAGAGTACTATTTTCTTTTCAATAGAGTTGGAGGAAATTTCTTTTGAAGTGTGAATGAGCTAAATTATGTATAGTGTGACTGGGCAAAAAGAAAGTAGAGGTTGTCTTATTTGGGCGATGCAGAACACCACAAATGAATTCTTTAGGGAAGTGGATGACTACTTATATATCTGAAAAAGAACGAGGGAGAATCACAATTGCTTAAGAGCTTAAGAGAAGAAATATATTTGTCCGTGACATCATCTTCCAAGAAATGTACTAGAAGCTTGCTGATGGAATTAAAAATGATAAAGGGAGAGCGTTAAAAATGTACTTGAGAATAATTTTACATTAGAGAGGTATACTGCTGCTTTCAGGTGCTGTACTGTATGCTGAGGTTGAATCCGACTTTCACTAAAGTCAGATAATTTTGTTGTTGGCTTCAGGTTTTCAACCTGTGCTCCAAAGAAAGCCACCAACTCCTAACTTCCCCCTCAAGCCATGAAATAATCAGTTTTTCACAACTGCCTGCTAAATGAAAGTTACAACAGAAATCCCAAGGTTCCTTAAAGCTAATAATATCTCCAATTAAAAGACCAAGATGAATTGACTTCTTAAATGCTATTGACTTTTCTCTTAGAACATTGACAGGACAATTGTGTTTAGAATGGCAAAAAAATATTTGTCATTTGTAAACAATTGGAGATTTTTTCTGAATAATTTTTTGGATAATTTCTTAAACTGAACTAATAATTAGAGTAGTTTTGGAAAAATTGTATCTGGCAGTTTTCACCTAAAATATCTTTAGGTATTTATCTGGATGACTATTAATGTTATAGCCAAATGAAAATTGAAAAATCAGTAACAAACACCGTATCTCACTGTGTCCAGAGGAGAGCCACGAGGATGCTCCGAGGGCTGGAGCACCTCTCCTATGAGGAGAGGCTGAGAGAGTTGGGGCTGTTCAGCCTGGAGAAGAGAAGGCTCCGGGGAGATCTTATTGTGGCCTTCCAGTACCTAAAGGGGGCCTACAGGAGAGCTGGGGAAGGACTTTTTACTAGGGCATGTAGTGACAGGACGAGGGGGAATGGCTATAAACTGGAAGAGGGCAGGTTTAGATTAAACGTTAGGAAGAAGTTTTTCACTTTGCGGGTGGTGAGGCACTGGTCCAAGTTGCCCAGAGAGGTTGTTGAGGCCCCATCCCTGGAGGTGTTCAAGGCCAGGCTGGACGTGGCCTTGGGCAACCTGGTCTAGTGGGAGGTGTCCCTGCCCATGGCAGGGGGCTTGGAACTCGATGATCTTCAAGGTCCTTTCCAACCTAAACCGTTCTATGATTCTATGATCTTTAAGAAAAAACCAAAATGACAGTATTTTAAATGCTGAGGCTGCTGTGCCTTTTCTCTAGTGAGATATATTCACAATCAAGTCATGACTTTTTTTGAATTTTCAGCTGCTAACTTAAAGGAGAGTGTGTATTCATGTGATTCCCTGCTCCTGGAGCTGCGTCTTTGAGTGGCAGCCTGACTATTCCCTATCTCAAGGTGACAGATCCAGCTGGCACTATACGTGCCGCCTGTTTACCGTTGAATCCTTGACAACTCATTTAAATGGCACAAAACCAGATCCTTCAGAAGCTAGCCCATGGAACAAAGTTTTGCACAAACCCAAAAGGCTTGTTTGCCTTATTTACATGCTAATCTTTTTCTTGAATACTCTTTCAAGCTCCAGGTGACGGATTCGTGGTAGGGAGGAAGGAGGCTGGGTGGCTTCTCACCCGTTCTGGCTGACACAGACATTGAAAAGGGGGAGTCACAGGAACACGCCGTAGCTGCCATTTCTCTGTGTGTTGTAACCGAGTATAGGAAGTACTTTCTGCCAGGCTCCAAAATTTAGATCTGCTGGATTAGATTACCGTTGTAGATATATTCTGTAGTAGAATAAATACACGTACCTTAAAAGCATAGCTCTAGCTTCAAAATATATAAGGTGGTGAGCTGGGAATGTGTTGCCAAGTAATACTGTAACTATAGCAACAGTTGTTTTATTCTGTATATTGTATTTTGTTACACAGTGTAACTGTAATTACACCAATACTGGTAGAGATGTTTAACTCATCTTTTTCCTTTGGGATACACAAGTTGTCACCTTCAACATAATCCCTTGTGAAGCTGGAAACCATGCATCTTGTCAGGCTAGTGTGTTTGGAGATGTTATATGTACTTACTGCTACGTGCATAGAGGGAGCAACTGTGGGTGGGAGATTTTTGTTCATACTAGAAGTATTTCAAAGCTGTAATTACTTCCAGCTCGGGTAAATTGAGGATGTTATTTACAAAATTGAGCAAACAAAATATTTGGATATTATTTATTTGTTTTCATTTCAACCAGTGCACCATTCATACTGGAATTTGTTGTAATAAAACAGTCTCAGACACAGGTCAAAATTTACTAATGTTGCCTATATGCAAAGCATAATGATAAATTTTGAAACTAAATGAATTGTCCGTATGATTTTGTATCTTTTTTATAGTATGCTGTTTCAAATGTGTTGCTACCAGGTTTTTACTAATGATGCTTATTCCTTTCTAGCATATTTCAGCTAAAAATTGCTAGAAAATGGTGAATCATAGTTTTAGGAAATGCTTCCTAGGAAAATTAGTTTATCAGCTTGTTAATTATATGCAGTAAAATCCATGAGAAGACAATTTTAAATCTTGAATGATTCAGAAATAGTACATTTTTATGTATGATTTCTAGCCTATCTTAACTGAAAAACTGATGTTTTTGTCATAGTCTCGTGCGTGAAATATTTAACAACATAGTGATTGAATAACTTATTAATGTGCTAAACCATCCTGACCTTATCCTGAAATGAAAAAGTAGATCCCATTGCCCTTGTTCATCTCCTTGCTAGGATAGGCAGTTACAGTTGATCTGCAACTTGACCTAATGTATATCCAAGTTTGTTATATCTGGAAATAAAAAGAGACATTTCCTAATAAACATAAAAAGTAGACTTATGCATTAGCAGTTGGTTTTTACCAATTTTGTAGTATATTAAATTTCTACTCTGTTGTTGGCATAAAATCAAACACCTTAATTTATGCATTGCTAGAGCTCCTTGATGTTGGCAGTCATGCTTTCCTGGTGGTATTCCATTGCTGTCTGTCTGACTGAGCAGTCTGTGACTAGAGACTAATACCTTAGTAAATTGGATATTTTATCACTTTTGGAAAAGCATCACCCCTCACCTCTGAGTGGAGCTCTTACTGGCTTTATGAAAGCATGGAGTTCAAAGACTTAGGGGTACGCATGCAGATAATTTTAATGGTAACAATAAATGAGAATTGTTATCTTCATAGTTCTCCCTTCATATTATTGTTACCAGATGTAGCCAGAGCTAGTGGTGCCAATTTGGTCAGATTGCTTTGATAATTTTCTTGTTGCCAAGTAGTGTGTATTTCTTGGTGGTAGAATCAGCAGTGGTATGTTTGAATATGAGTAGTATAAATCCAACTTTAGAATGGAATCTGAATCTAATTCACTTCCTTCTAACACACCTGACTTTAATTTTTAACACCTAGCCAGGCACAGTGCTAAGACCAAAGTGAAATAAAGAGAGTGGAGTAAAGCAGTTCTTGGAAAGTAAAAAGAAAAATGGCATAACATTGTGTAATCTTTTATATATGAAAGAAATATTGGGCCTATTTGCCATTCACTTAGGAATAAATCTGCAGTAAATTTACCAAAAGTAATTATGCCAGTGTAAACCCTTCTTTATCTGGGAGAAAAATCAGCCCACTATATTTATTGCCTAAGAGATGCCTTGATTTGACAGCAGAAATCTCCATTCATGTCCCCAGACAGGCGCAGAGTCCTTTATTGCTCTCTGTTGAACCCCATGCCAAAGTGACTGTATGCCATGGGAACTTCTGTACGTTGCTCTCTATAGTGCCTACTGCTGATCTTGAGTGAGGGTGAGAAGCTGCTAGAGGTCCACGTGAATTTGTAAACCATTTGTCTTAAAGCAGCTGCTTGTTGATAAACGGGATTGATAGTATGTCAAAGCACAATTTAAATTTGCGTGAAACACCTGCTGTGACCTATTCCAAAATCTTAATCTATGGTTAAGTCTGGATTTTTGTTGTGGCTGTCATGGGAGCCATAAATAGATTGATCTGAATGTTTATTTAAAAAAAATAAAATCCATGAGTTGTGAGAGTTTCAGAATTTTTGCATGTCAGAAGGTGGATGTGATAGTAAGCAGCCGAACAAATGTGAAGAACTTCAAAGTATAGAAACTGGACTACACAGGAAGGTAATAGAAAACAGGAGTTTGCTAATTTAGTTGCAAAAGAGACCATCCCTGTGAACTATCCATGGAAGCTAATCTTGTAAATTATATTAGATTTACAAAACATGATTTCTTGCATGACATTTTACATGTTTAGCAGTTTTCACTGTCAGCGCTCTTTGTTACTAATTTTTGTATGCTGTCATTTTATGAAATGTAATATAAGACATTGAGATTCTGGAGCGTGTCCAGAGAAGAGCAACAAAGCTGGTGAGGGGTCTAGAGAACAAGTCTTGTGAGGAGTGGCTGAGGGAACTGGGGGTGTTTAGCCTGGAGAAAAGGAAGCTGAGGGGAGACCTTATCACTCTCTACAACGACCTGAAAGGAGATTGTAGAGAAGTGGGGGTCAATCTCTTCTCCCAAGGAACAGGCAGTAGGGCAAGAGTAAATGGCCTCAGGTTATGCCAGGAGAGGGTTAGATTGGATATTAAGAAAAACTTCTTCATTGAAAGGGTTATCAAGCGTTGGAACAGGCTGCCCAGGGAAGTGGTGGAATCGCCACCCCTGGAGGTATTTAACAGACGTGGTGCTGAGGGACATGGTTTAGTGGTGGTTTTGGCAGCGTTAGGTTGATGGTTGGACTTGATGATCTTAAAGGTCCCTTCTAACCTAGACAATTCTGTTATTCAGCCTCTGCCTTAAAATGCATGAATTGCAACCCCTTCCATGAGTCCCTATTCCATCTTCAAGGAGGGTGAAGAACAACCACCTCATAGACAGCTAGCTGCAAGCTGGGCAGCAAAATAAACCAATTCTTACCATCATCCTTGTGAATTTCCTCCCCTGGGGAAGGCAGGACCATTTCTCCTTTGGGCATATCGTTATGCTGACAGTAGTGTTTAGTCTCACAAATGTATCTTCTTCTTATTGAGACCTGTGCTACAATTCATGCTGCAGGACATAGTAAGGGCTAAATCTTTTCTTTTTTTTTTTTTTTGGGGTGTGGGGAAGATGGGCAGCGCTGCAGTCACTGGTTGTCACTGTGCTTTAAGTATTCTGCTGCAAAACCTGTTAAAAAAACCCAAACCCATGAAAAGGCACAGGAATGGAACAGGAAGATTTGCTTGGTTTTGCTTAAGTTTTAATATACTATTTACAGAATAGCCAATTAGCACTTATAGACCCCATGATTAACTTTTTATACTAATGCTAAAATAAAAATGCTCTGAGTAGAGCTGTGGAAAATAACCCCCATATATGCCCAGTTGTGGAATAAGCTGGCCATCATTCAATCATTTAAAAAGTCCAGACCGTTAGTAGTATCTATCATCTTTTGAATGGGAGACACTGAAAATGGGAGTGGTGTCAGACTATTGTAGTGTCACTGTTAAGCAATGGTCAAATTTTTAAAAAGAATTTTACAGTTAATTTAAGTGCATGTTCTTGAGAAAGCCTGACAAAAATTAAGTTCTGTAATAATTCTAATGCTTGGGGAACTACAGAGGTAAAGTAGTCAATCTGTGTAAGGTATTTTGATATAGCCATCAGATCTAAAGAACTTCAAAGTTTTTTTAACTGAAAACTCTGAACTCAACTACTCTTCTGAAGGTTTTATCTAGTGTCTGTCAATTCCCACCTTGGAGAGGGGCCCATGTTTTTGGTTGTAGCAGAAGTGAACCTGGAGCTACAAGGGCTTAACTCTATGAGAGAGACAACTGCATCTGTAAGTTGCTGAAACTTCTCACCATCCTATGTAATTCTCTAAGGTAAACTTTTAAATATCTGGCATAAAAAGCAAAGAAATATACGTCAGAGGAAAAAATATTACGAGCGTGTTATCAGTTTTAGTATAGTGTAAGGTCAGTGCCACTGACATTGCAATAACAGATGACCTCCAAATGCATCTTCAGGATATTACAGTGAATTTTCTTATAATTGCCGAAGGGACAATAAGTGTTCTTCATGGATCCTTTCATTAAGGCTTTTACAATAAATGAAAAAAATGAAGAAAGCCAAATGAGTAAGGATGGCTACATTGATTAATAAGTCCCAGGCATCAACGACCTAATTTCCCAGTTGGGGAAAGAAGTATTTCTGTGTCATAAATCTACTATATAACAATTTTCCTTAATTTTTTAATAGTTGATATTATTAGAATGAGGCTAAGTTATACATACAAAGCTACAGTTTTTCAGGAGGAGATACATGATAAAGGCAATTCAGTGAAAGATTAAAAAAGAAAGGACAGAAAGGACATTTCATCATACCAAAAGCAAACTGTCTTAAACACAGAACTAATTCAGATTATTGCTGCTTCCTATTCAGAGGTTTATATGAAAGCATGGCTATGTTACCTTTGCTGCTATAGAAAATCTAAACTGTTCAGCAGATGTTGATTAAAGACATCCAAGTTGCTGTGTTTAACATTTCAATTTAAGTTCAGTGATGCTTTGATAGTTTATATGCAAAAAGGCTGTGACTGGTCTGCAGTAACTAGTGGTGAAACTCAATACGTGCATTGTCTTTCGTGCAGCTATAGTGCAAATATTATATTACATCTCATAGGAACAGTCTTGGTTCTCTGATGAACAACATTTTGAACACTTCAACTCTTAATTGATATAAACCTCTGTACATTGACCATATGTTAATTTAGAATAATTAAGAAAAAACATCTTTAAAAGAAGGGGGCAGGGAGATACGTTATCCTTCTGCAAAGCTTTTCTTTTATGCACAGTCATTACACTGTCCCTTATAAATGAATATAGATGCCCTCTGTAACCAGGGAGCTAGAAGGAAACTTTCCCGTAGAAAGGGTATTATTATTTCTGATTTATTCCTGCCTAACTGTTTAAGGTCCGCTGCTATGGATTTTTTCCTACTTTTTACCACTGGCACTTAAGGAAAATCATATAAAATAGTACCATGTGAAATTGAATTCTCTATTACAAGCTCTTGAATGCAACTTCTAAGGGCAGGATGCTTTTCTAGTACAAATCAACATAGCTGTATTGAATTTATATGGCCATTCTTTACTTATAGGGGGTAGGGAGCAGGCCTGTTATTTTTACGTTCAATGAAAAAAAACTTTTGCTGTTACAAATTTTTTTTTTTTCCATTTAAAATTATTTTCCATTTTTAGGGCTTCCCTCCTCCCTCTTCAACCTGTCTGCCCCGTTATTCCTTACTCTGAGAATAAGGAAGTGTAAAGTTTAATATTTTTCCCCTGTTGATTTTGATGACGCGTTATATTACTATTTAGAACATTTTACAAGAAAACCGGGAAATAAAAGAATATTGGAAATCTCTGAAATAGTTTCAAAGGCTGTAGGAAGAAGTATTAAGGATTAAGTAATTAAGGATTGAATATGACAGAGCAGTTTTAAAGTGCTGTACTTGCACTTTTTTTCCTTCAGGTGTGAAATGTCTGTGATTTATAAGTTCTATACAATCAATTTATCATGTAGAATTAAAAGCAGTACACTTACCTGAAAGTTTATGAATTAAAGAAAGAATACTGAGAGTTCTCTATGTTCTGGAACAATCAAATACAGCTTGCTTTAATTCTCAAGTGAATTATCTGTCTGTAGTTTTGAAGTCTTTATACCAAATATGTTTAATATTGTCATACAGTTTTATCTAAAAGGCATGTTATGAAGCTATTAATATAAGGAGATATATAATTACTGTTATAATGTAATTTATGGCCAGAGTCTTCTAACAAAATTAGTTGTAGCATACTGAACTAAATGTTGGACTTTTGCTATACTCATAATTGTGTACGGTCTGAGTTACACTGTCCTGTAGAACAGTGTGATGTTTAAATGGGCGTTTATTTTGCTTTTGTCTAGACTCTTGTATCTTTTATAGCTTTCCATTGGAATCGAAACTATAGGAGTTGCTTAAATGAGAGATGTATTGAGTTTCAAATTCAAACCTTACAAAGCATGTTAAATATCTCTTTAAACTTTCCAGGAAGGGAAACAAAGGTATTCTTTTGTTTCACTCAAGCTGGTGATTTAAATGGTAACCCTAAGCCACCAATAGAAACATGTAGTGGTGTTTGTAAAAGCAAAACAGATATTCTGAAAGTATTACAATACATTTATACATAAATTAAAAGTATATGAAAAATAGGCAAGAAAACCTGGGACATCCGAGGTTACAATAGAGTTTAATTTTGTTGTTAATTCTTTAACTGGGTTGTCCAAATAGATGTATGTGATACATGAATGGAGCAGTGACTTTCGAGACTAGAAACATTTTATTATAAACCATCATTCTGAAGTGAATATGGAAAGAATGAACATAAGAGAGCAAGAATAAAAGTTAAAAAATCCTTCAGGTGATATAAAAAATTCCCTGCATTGCTTGAAGTTGATTGAAGAAGCATGAAAAAGGATGAATGGGCAACTGCAGTTAAGATGAAGGGGACTTACTTGGAGCGAGAAGGCAGATTTTTATCTCAGATTTGGCCTTCTTCTGTGTTTTAATTTAGAAAATATTCATTCTTCAGTGTTTCAATTAGGGACAAAAAAAAGTTTAAATGCAGATGGGGAAAAAGAAATGGTTACGAGCCTGAAAAAGAAATTTGGAGTGTTAATGCCCGGAGGCTGAATGGAGTGATTAATGTCAGTTTAGAAGAGTATTTGCAATGTGATGTGGTAGTAAAAATTGCCGATATTTCTGTCCACAGAAATACTGGGTAACAGAACAAAAGATGATGACCCCTCTCTAGATGGCCTTTGTGTCATCCCACCTAAAAAACCATACTTGATTTCAGACATCTCATTGTCAGAGAAATAATGAAAATGGGAAAAAATCTGGCTAAAACTAAGAGAGCTTAGTTTTTTATTTTAATTTTCTGAGGTTGTAAATATCACAAAAGAGGAGAAATTATTTTGGACAGTGTAGAACTTACAAAATAAGTAACATGTAATCAGATTGACAAGGAGATCTGTCAAGTGATTGGATAGCCTTCAAATGGGAAAGGAAATTCAATTACCATAGGTTTTTCAACGCTAGGTGTAACATAGACCACAGTCCTGGAAAGGATCTTAGAGTATCATAGTGTGTTCCACTGCCCACAAGCAGGATTTGAAGGAGGTTCTTACAGTGAATGAAACCCCTGCATTTTCTCTAGGGAGTGAGCCAGGCTTCCAGCCTCTACACCACAATCTGCTCAAGCTTTTCACTTTGAAATGAAGTGCAGTTTGTAAGGTTTCTGCCTGTTATTCAGAACTCTAGATGATGGCTCTTTTCTGTAATTAAAAAGTAATCATTTTTCTAGATGTCTGTCTGTTTTCCTATCTTAATAATTTTCCTACATAAAATCAAAACTCAGCATAAGTTATGGTAAATAATTCCTTCTATTATTTTTCCAACCTCTTTTTAGTCTTTTACTGATGGAGATTGTTTCTGTTTTACTACCTTGTTTTCACTGATGACTGCCTCTCATTAATTTATCAGGACTATATTGCTGTTTAATTTAAAATGAGGTAATATGCTTTTTAGCTTCTTTCTTGGCATACTTTGGATGCCAAAACCTAAATCTGCTTTCAGCTATTTCAGCTATTTTAAAGCTTGTGTTATTCTTCTATTTCTATATATATATTTCGCTTTATATACGTGTGTTTTAAAGTAATGCACACAACATACACATCTGTGTTCGGCCTTTTTTTGGTTGGTTGTGTGGGATTTTTTTCTTTCTTTTTTCTCTTACGCTACTTCCCATTCATGTTATCCAGCAGATTGATTTCTCGACGTTCATTGCTCTGGAAGACTTCCCATACTACTGTCTAACTGGCTCTCTTTTTGCAGCTCTTGAGGTGCCTATTCTTACTCTGTTTCCTTTGTAGCTTCCCTTTTCGGTACTCCCTGTTGCCCAACACTTGTCTTTACAACTTATCTGCTGTCTCTCTCTTCCCACCATCTATTAACTTTTTAATGAGACCTGCAATTTTTTAATCTGGGCAGAGGCCTCAAAGTCTTCCTAATTGATACAGACATAATAGGAATGACAAGATACAAACTAAAAGGTATATGGTTGTTCATCTTAAATGATTTGTATTAAAAGTATAAATATGCCTAAGCAGCTTTTTTCTACGTATGAGTTTATGTTAGAGTATATACATTGCTCCGGCTTGCATCCTACATAGTGCAACAGTTTTCCATGCAAAATCTTCCTGAAAAATTCTTGCGTAAGCTAACATATCTTATTTTATATGCACCTATACCAAATAATAGAAAACTGTCCATGAGTAACAGATCATCAGATGTCTTCAAATACCTGAAATGTAGGATTGAACAGAAAGGTATGATTTTTCATGGTTAGCTTTGAGAAGAAATACAGCTCGTGTTTTCAGGTGCTCTCAATGTGCAATTGGGCTAGACTTCAAGAAAAAATATTCAGCAATCAGTCATTACCCTGTAACATATAAATGTTGTGAGATGTAGGAATTCATACCCAACCAACCCAGCTCAAAAATCTGGCCCCGAATATATACAGATGGTGGTTGTAAGAAGCATTAGCTTGTTAGGAATGAATGTCCACCTCTTCGTGTGTCGTAACTGGAATTATGTGTTAGTCCATTTAGTATTATTATCTTTACTATCTGGAAGAATACCTATTGCATTTTGAATTATATCACAATAAATACATATAATGAGAGCAAAAACTTTTCAATGGATGTCTGACAAGACTGTGATCCCTGCTTAGAAGAGTCCAAGAGTCAAGCTGTTTTGTTCTGAGAATTTATTGGTCCCTGATGAGAAGGAGACAGAGACTGAGTATTTCCAGATACACAAGTGGATATTATCAGCCCAGGCTTCTTTTGGCTAGCTTCCTGGTGAAGGTTAATTTTAGCATTAAGTTCCAGCTCTTTCTCAGCTGGAGTCTGGTAACAGAAGCCAAGCTTTCAGTCCAGGAGCTCCTTTCTATGCGACAGCCTTCTCCTCTCTTGGCTCAGTTTGCCCACTGACCTGCTTTTATAGCCCTGTAAAAGTATCAGCTGACTTGAGGGCAGATCCCTTCCCTAAGCTGCCCTAGGGAAGTTTTCTTCTACTCTCTGTATGAAAACTCAGCACACATGTCGTCTTTCTTAATCCTTGTTGATTCCTCTGAATCCTTTCTGGATCCTTACGTTTGAATCCTGTGTTATGGAAGGAATCTGGAATCTCATGGGAAGTAAAAATAGGTGAAATATTTCCTGCAGTGATTCCACACTAAACCAAACAAACATGCTTGTTTTGGAAGAAGAAGAAAAGATATTTATCACCTTTGATCCCCAATTTTGGTTGCATTTGTGTCTATTGATGCAATAGGATGCTTTCAGTTTCTACGTGTACAGGAGATAGTTGGTTGATGTTTCTGATTATAGAATAAAGAAAATTTTTTTCTAGTCACATATAGCTGCACTTTATTGCAGGTACTGACCACAGAATATGACTCCATATTCCCACTAAATGATACACGTTTTCTCTTGGTGATCAACAGTTCATAGGTTCTTTTCTGTCTTTATACCTTTTTTTTTTTTCTCTCCCGAATTAAGTGGCACATAGATTTTCTTTTTTCTTTAGGTAAACTTCCAATCCTATTGGATTTTTTTTTAGATACGATAATGCTACTTTATGCTTCTATACTGTTTTCCCTAAGATTTTGCTAATACTCAGTTGATACTCCATACGTTTAACAAACTGAATCACACAGAACATACAATGACATGGGAAATACCTCCACATTCTGTGAATAGATATCTTGATTCTACCACTGACTTATTTGCTTTCCTCAGCCTACATTAGGAAAGTTTAATTAATGGGTAACACCTGCTCAGATGCTTGATATCAATGTAAATTTCATGCCTTCATTAATGTCCTTTTTGTTCTTTGCGGCTTTACAACCATACAGTGGTGAATGTGTTGAGTGGACTATCAAATGGATGGGCAGACAGAGTGAACATGTGGGACTAAACTGTTTAGTAGCAAGTATGTCTTCTAGACCTTAAAATATCCCTGTATTCCTAAATCACTCGCTCCTTAGGACAGAGATTTGTTATAAGCAAACCTGATAAAACACTTGTAGTAAGTTACAATATAAAAGCAAATACTACTCCTGTTCAGGTGACAGAGCCCTACAGCTATGTGTTTCTGTGTCAAGGGCTGAAATTTTGTTTGTAGAGCTTCTGTGGAAAGTGGGCTTCAGGTATTGCAAATTTGTGAAGACCTCACGCCTTTTCAGGTTACTGTAACTGTGAAGAATGTGAGAATTTTGAAAGCAGTTTGTTTAGTTATCAGCTTATGGCAAAGGGAAATGCAAGAAATGCATTTCACTATTATTTTATGGAGGTCTGATAAAGTATTTGCAATCAAGTTCGATATATATTCCTGCAATCATGCTATACTTCAGACACTGTAAAAATACAAAAATATCGATCAAGTATTGGGCCCATTAATGATATTTTAATATTATTATTTTATTAATATTTCATAGAATCATATAATCATTTATGTTGGAAAAGACCCTTAAGATCATTGAGTCCAACTGTTAACCTAGGTATAAAAATTGTATGTGGAATTTGCAGTCTTATTTGTTTCTTTAAAATGGAAGAAAAAACCAAATCAAACCAGAAAGCCTCAATGGAAAATAAGTATGTCAATTCTCATTAATGGCTTTGAAAAGATCTCAAACTTTGCATTTTGAGAGAAAAAGATGTGAAAGATATTTATGCAGAGCTTGCTGCCATTGCTGGTAATTCCAACAGGAAGTATAACATCTACAAGCAGAGGAATACCTTGTCCTGGTTATTCCACTCTCCTCCTCCAGGCCTTGTTGGTGCTACCTTATTAGGTATCTAATGTTGATCTTTCTGATCCAATAAAATTATAACTGCCCTTTACTTTTTCTTTTGTGTCTGATTCTGCTGCCAATGTTTGTTACTTCTTCATAGTTCTTATACCTCCCCCTTTCTGTCTCCTGTTCTTTTTTCTTTATTTCATTCTTTGAAAATTCCCATCTCCAGATGTCAGCATCTGTGTAAACTCTTGGTTTTGTTTGGTGTTTTCTTTATGTTTGGTTGCTACCACAGCTTTAGTGTTCAGTAGTAAGAGCATCATTTTTTCATCAAAAATCACTGTTTTCAGGTCTTTGCATATTTGTTATAATTTTCAACTCTCTCTTTTAGACGTGTGATGTCATCTGCACCTCTCATCTTGAATGTCCACTTTCTTTTCTTCCTTATTCAATGGCATAAGGAGTTAGCCATACGCACTGCATAGCTTACTTCTTTTGAAGAGCGTATGCAGTTGATAATCTGCCACATGTCCTGTTGACAGTACTGTAATTTTACACATTCTGCTTCATAAGTTGTTGCTTGAATAATCAAAAATGAGTTGCCCTCCCTTTTCTGTGTTATTTCATGCCAGGTGCAAACATATAATATGCATCTCCACTATATCAATTTCTTTTTCCATTAACTTTTTATATGGGTTAATTTGCAATGTGCATTTTAATGCTTTATTTAGTATGTTAGTGACAGTTTTTGCAGCTTAACAAGAAGCTGGAGATAAATATGTGAGTGAATAGCTTTTGTAACATCTTGGATAGTCCTGGAATACAAGTGGTGACAAACATGGAGCAAACACTCTTCTCTAGCTAAGAATTTCAGCTGAATTCACAGTGCTCATTTTTTTTTGAAGAGAATTTATTCTAGCCGCTGAGCAAGGCAGCGATCAAATTCTCATGAAGTCTTTTCAAAACTGTCTTTACACAGATCCTTGCCTAACAAAATCGGTTGTACTTAGTATGTCATCCCAAAACTTCGCATTTGTTCCCTGTGAAATGGTATGCTTGGCTTACTTAACGTGTCAGTGTGTATTACAAGGGACAACGTAAATCCATGTGGTATAGTTTCCCTGTAAGTTCTTGGTTGTCAGTGTTAATACTGGACAATAGTAGCATTTTGTAAGTATAGAGAAAGGTATGTCTTAGTTAAGTTACTGCTTTGTGTTGTTTTATTGGAGCTATTTTATACAGCTCCGATATATATGTTTTTGTCAAGTAGAGCAAAATTCTGAAGGATTATTTTCTTTCCTGCTTGGATTATGTGAGTTGGGAAGGTAGCAATAGGGTAATTACTGGCTCATGCTACTGCTCTATTGCTCTTGTCATCAGGTTAATGTGAGGGCTGATGTCTGAAGCGGCATTTGCTTCATTAGGTCCTTTGTGACACTCACGGTGCAGCTGCGCTTGGCTGTTCTGAACTGTAGTCCTGAAGGAAGTTTGAGGTAAAAACTATTCAGACATCAGTTGTCTTTTGTGAAAACCTTACAGACCCGTTTATTTTGAGAATGCTTTCTCCTGGGGCACACACCCGTATCCATGGTTTGAAATGTTTACATAACCCTGAAAGGGTTATGTAAAATTTATGGATAGCTTTACTAATAACTTTTACTGTCTGATTTAGTAATCCACTGTCATATTGGCAGTGTAGGATTGAGCTGGTCATATGCTTTGGGCCATCTAAGAATATAAAGCTAAAAGAAACTGTTGAACCAAGAGGCACGTTGTAATCTGAAGTGCGTGCAATGCTGCTGTACTATTCCAATTTGGAAAATAGAAATTTGGAAGGTAGTAACAGGAAGGCACTCTGGAAATATTTTAAATTCAGAATATATTGTGCAATAGGCAAGTATAGGTAAGAAGCTTTAATCTATTGAGAAATAATCAGGCATTTTGGTAGCTATTGGAATCGCTTATGAAATCCAAGAGTATTTTATCATGTCACAAGATTAGCAAGCTTTTTCTCAATTACCTTGGTAAAGCCAAAGATTAGTGCAAATCTTATACTTTAATAAACACATTTAGTTGCAAGCAACAAACTCCCATTTTATAATAGTTTAAAGAGTTTCATATTATAGTATAATTTTTCAATATAACATTTATTTTAAGTTTTAGAATCTAAATGTATATGTATTTTGACTTTTGAAAAAATATTCCTAATTAATGCTTGTCTGTCTACCTCCTTAAAAGGAAGAAAAACGAAGTGAAAGTCAGTGGTACTGAATGATGAAGCACTTTTGGGGCTAGTCTCTTTCAAAACAAAAGACAATTCTGCAATGTCAAACTGTTGAAGCAGAAGTTGCCCTTCAATGAACTAATTTTGTTAATTGAAATGCTGCTTAAACTGAAAAATGTATTTAGGTCATATCATGACTGTTAGTGGAAAGCTATGGAGCCGTAGCTTCCCCCTCTTGCCCTGTAGGCTGAAATGTCAAATAGCTGCTATAAAGCCTGTTAATTTTAAAATACTTTGACTGACTTGATATTTAGTAACTGTGCATCATTCGGTAAAAATTTTTGGCTGAAAATCTATTGTGCTTTCCAGAAATTATACCTCTCTATGTTGAGCTTTCAGGTAGTAATATTTTTACAGTTGTGGTAGGGAAAAATTATTTCAGTCTTTTCTGGGTATTTAATTACTAATTATGCATGCACACACAAACATGCGTGCGCGCACACATGTAAAATGGAGGTGTTAGGTCATCTGTAAATACACCTATTTTACTGAGTTACTACCATAGCTAGTTTCATGTTCTGGGATATGACAAAACGTTTCTGAGAAGGACCATATGAGAGAGAACAATTATCATCGCTCTTACTAACAACAATAAATTGTCTGTAAGTAGACATTTAGAGTATTTGCATTTGAACTAGACCTAGCTATTTTTTTTTCTGTTTCGATTAATATTTACGTTTTCTGTCTTTTGTTATGTATATCTATGAGGCAGCAGCTAAAGTCTGAGAATGAATACTATGGTCTAAAGCAGTCTTGTTAGTGCTCATGTTGGATGAATGCTGCTGTTCATTAGATCTCTTTTTCTTTTAATTCCATTAACTGTTTAAAGTAGAATGTAGCAGTACTTGGGAAATTGTTCAGTAGAATTTGCTTTCATAAATAGTAAGATTAATTTTTTAGTAAATAATAAAAATGGTATATACAAAAGTTCTGTTTTCTCCCCTGTGTTTCAATTTGCAATGTAAATGAAACTAATCTTATATTATTGATCTACTTCACTGGCACATGGGAAGACACATGAAGACGTGACCTGTGCTTTAATATGTAACAAATCTCAAATGGTTCTGCCTAGAGAAATTTATAAGCATCATAGAATACCAGGTTGGAAGGAACCTCAAGGATCATCTGGTCCAACCTTTCAATTTAGAATAGAGCAAAATGAATTTTAGCATTAAAAAAGCCAGTGTTGCAAACTACTTGTTGTCTGAGTTACTTAAAACTCAAATACAGAGAAGAGAGGAAAATACATGGAGCTAAGTTTAAGTATATGGCTTTACTGTTTCACTAGCTCGGCTTAGGAAGTCTCTGATGAATTCTCTCTTACGCTGTCTTAAATTTTTATACTTTAATGCATATTTCTAAAGGCAAATTGTTATAGCATGGAACATTTTCTTTGATTATATAATTTTTTTGCAAATTCCATAGTACAGTACCTTAAGTTTGATAATGAAAGTAATTTTCTTTTGAAAACTTGGGTTACTGTAGAATTTTAAAGCCTGTCTGCGGGTGAGATTTAATTTAATCCCTTCAGCATTTAAGAAGCATTCCTGAGACCATCGCCAAAAAGTGACAGGATCAGCACTTGCAGTTTATTGACAGGATGCCTCATAGGAAAGACATTTATCTGTAATGGTATTGTGTTTTGAAAAGGCATAAAGTCTGTCTTAAGCTCTGGGAATACACACACTTTCTGAAATGCAGAAAGAATGGAGCAGTTTCTTTTCATACAGCTCATGGCACCGGGACATAGCAGTTTACAGAGGTAAGAATTACATGTTGACAAAACTACACAGTAACTAATTTCCTATTAGATAAAAATATAAGTGCTTGAGGATTTAGAAAGTCTTAACAGTCCTTGTCATAAATTTAATTCAGGCATACTCAAGAGTAAGTAATTATCCAGCAATAAAATGGTACCCTTACATATCTGCCTGTGCCCAAATATATGTTGGAGAAAGACAGAGGTTACCAGAGGGTTTGTTGTTCTTTCTGGGTTTAAAAAACCCAGGAAGAACTAAATCATATCTTGTGTTCCAACATTTCAGCATGTGAGACTGCTCAATCTCTTTGCCTCCTGTCATCTTCTTGAGAGAACTCGTTGTGATTAACTGGTCATAAAGTCTTGTCTGCGTTAGCAGACCTATGCTAATCCCCTGCCCATCCCAACAAACAAACAAATACTCTGTGGTACTGATTCTACTTTCACGTACCCCAGTGTGGTCCTGTGGCCATCAAAGTATTTCCTTCAGATTTATATAGCAGGAATAGAAGAATAATCAGATCCTTTCCTCTTATTTTATCTATGGGCTACTCATTGAATGACTTATTTTAAAGCAGTTGTGATTCAATGGGGATGTTTTTAATTTGCTGCCTGTTCTCTTTACCTCTGAGGAAAGAATTTTGTAAATGCTGAATAATTTTAGAACATGTTTTCTTGGTTAAGGGTTGGATCATATTTTAAATTAGTTTTAAGAGGAAGGAAATCGTGTAAATGCTGTGGAATTCAGATAAGCACTGTGCATAGGAAATAAGTACTTTAATTTAGGGTGCCTAGAATTGGTAGGTCAAGCTGATGATAATAAAGGACCAGATCTTAACTTTGTTTCAAAGAACATGTAATCAATATTCACTCTTCTGTTTTATTTCCTTTTTGCTTGAGAATTTGTTTTGAAGCTGAAATGTGCAGTTACTTAAGTATTCCACAGGGTGTCATGAGGTAGTTGTTGGAATCATTAATACTTGGATGAAAGTAAAGAAAGAAACATGGTGTGCAGTCCTCTGAATGCCAGTTAATGTAATTTTAGATGTGACTAATACACATGCCATAAAATAAAAAGTTCTTAACTCATTAACACATGTATCTTATTTCTGTATCTGTATAAAATATACACACGAAGAAAAATATTATGAGAGGTCGTTTACAAGAGTGAGCTATTCTATGTCAGCTCTTCCCAAAAAATCTTTTTATATATACCTTAGTATTTTATAGTTTACAGGGCAAGTGGAATCTTTGTCCCATAGCAGTAATCTGACATACTAAATCATATATATAAAAGAGAAAAAAAAAAAGAAAAAGAAAAAGAAAAAATGTACAATACTTATATTTGCCATACTGTTATAATGAATTTCTAATTGGAATGTGCTCCTCCAAATTTACTTTCAAATTTTATTTTATTTTGCCTTTAAGTTCTTTTAAAATTTAAATTTATTTAAATAAACTTAATACAGTGCACACAGCTGTGGATTTTATGATTTGTTAATTATAGAGATATATATGATGTCAAAACTTAACTTCAGGCCTTTTCTCCTGCACATGTATAATATAGTAGGAGGAGAATTTTTACCAAAGTATGTCTCAAATTAAAGTGTGTTTGATTATGGTGATACATTTTTGCATATGCAGACCAAATTTTTATTGATGTAACTTGACTTCTGCGGAGCTGTACCTGCATTGAATTCAGCTTCAGGTTTGTAAAAAGAATCTTTAAATACAGTTTAACAGTAATTATGAAGGATCCTGTTTCTGTTAAAATCTGAATTGCTTTAAATGGAAATGACATTGGCCGTGAGAAATAGTACATTACTTTATGAAATGAACAGCAAAACTTCATTCATTTCAGTAGCAACAGAACGTGATCCAAAGTGTAAAATCACCGATGAAAGTAAGAATTTGAATCTCTGTTGACAGTAATAATTTGTCTATTTTTAACAGCATATTTAAAACCGGTTTTGAACAAATGATATCTTATGGGTTTGGGCATATTTTGTCATATTATATAAAGTGGCATACCAAAATAATAGGCAATTTTCTTGTTACTATTTATTTGTGCTAAGTATTATGGAACAAATTTTGGTTTTATGCCAGTAGCATAATAGTGAGTGGCAGTGAGAGTGTAGGACAAAGGGAAGTTGATTCTTCTGACAGACAATTAATAAAATTTTACACATTTGACATACCACATGTCCTCCCTGCACTATGTGCAGCAGGTCATGCTGCCTTGCAGCCGTAGAAGGTGATTGCTGTGACAATCAGAAGCTGAGTGCTTTTATTCAGATTTGCTTCAAAATCCACATGGTCCAGTGGGAAATTGTTTGTGCAAAACCTTTCTGACTTAACCATTATAAATCATGACCTGTGTAACAAACCACTGCGTTTATGGGTACCTTAGCAGTATGTTTAAATACTTGCTAGAGGAAGAACTAGACCTGTTTAAAGAAGTTTTAATATCCAAAATAGAGTGACATACCTTGCATCTTCATGGACATGAAGAAAGTAGCCTTTGGGTTGTTTGGGATTTTTTTTGTATCTGGGTTTGGCTTTTTGAAATATAATCATCCTGATCTCTGTTCAGATGAGTTTCCTTTACAGCAGGGCGTTATGGAAGAAGGGGTTTTTAGATAGGTAGGTTGTCATCTTTCTTCTTTCTCAGTTTAAGGCTCACTGTACTCACTTCGCTTCTCCTTTTCTTTGTTCTTTTTATTGCAACTAGAATAATCTATAAGGGGTAATTCTGCACATACTTTGAATTACTGAGATAATGCAGTACCTTAAACTAAAGTGATTAATATCACAAAATATTTAAATAATAAAATATTTGGCTGCACTGAGATTTTTCCAATAATTTATTACAAAATGATACTTTTAGCAAAGGAAAACAAAATAGAAAGGACAGAAGTTAAAAACGGCTGATACTATACCATATAAAAACTTGGCAGTATACTGAGGCATACCTATCATATGTGTGATATGTATGCATTCAATAGATCCTACCACCCAAGTCCCTCTTTGAATGTTAAGACAAGGTTGATGAATATTATGATCTGTTTTTATTTTCAGATTGAAAATCTACAGGAGCAACTTAGGGACAAAGACAAACAACTAACTAATCTAAAAGACAGAGTGAAGTCGTTGCAGACGGATTCTAGTAACACAGACACAGCACTAGCAACCTTAGAAGAAGCTCTATCAGAAAAGGTAATGTTTTCTCATGGAACAGCATTATGTGCTGCTCTTGTGGGTGAAGTGTGTTGAGAAAATGTCTTTTTAAGTTGGTCTGGCACCTGTAACAAAATCTATGGGTCTTGTCAGGAACGCAGGTGGCTTTGTTCTGGTAGCATGAGCAAGAAGTGATCCTGGCTGATGAACTGAAACAGTACATCCTTTTAAATGGGGATGGAGTAAATGGCCCAGGACATGGTAAGATTTTCCCTTAGTCCGTGGGATGAGTGGTTGTTCCCTGAAAGAACTGAAAGACATAGACACCTGACTTAAAGAAGGTAGAGTTTTGGGTATTTTTATGGCTTTGTTCTCTCGATTGTCCTGTTCTTTCTCTGTTAAGTAGAGCCTAACTTAAGAGCCAACCGCAAGTGACTGTACCAACTGCTACTTTGGCTTGCTGTTAGCACTATTGGCTTCCTACACTTAATTTAGGGGACAAACTGTATTTCATAAAAAAAATGAAGAATTACTTTTGTTCTTTAAAAACTACATGCCTTTAATTTGAAAATACGTAGCAGAAGGGATAAATCTGGACTGTTTAATTAGGGTCAACATTCCTACCAGTTTCAGTGAGGTTGGGGTTTCTCTTCCCATTAACTTTGAGTACGAGGTAATCCAAGTAAATTTATATGCCAAAAAAATTGGTACAAGTATCCACTTTTTGCAGCTCATAGATCTTAATATATATCATTTAAATGTGCACAGGTGAGTGTGACTAATTAAAGTATTATGTGCCATTCTGCAGTGGGTAATCCTAGGAAGGTATTTATGACTCTATGTGACTTTAAAATGCCACTGTGTGGTTGGCACTAACACTTAAAATGGTAATACTAGATTTCTGATTAATTTGTGTGTTTAATCACCTTACTAACATTTGCTTGATTAACAACAGTGGAAAAATGTTGGCGTTACTATTGCCTCTGTGGCTTACAGCATTTATCCAGTAAAGAAAGTACATGCATTTTGTTAATCTTCCACTGCTAGTCTGGGCGCAGTGCTCACCAGTTTCACAGCATATTATTAAAAAATGACACGAAGTAGTTTATAATCTGTTTTTCATCCCTGTAAACTGTCTTTTCAGGACTAGTCTACATTGTTACTTCCCCAAAATGCCCATAGAGGCAGCTGAGAGTTTAAACCAGTCCTTTTAGCACCATGGTACTGTTGTCAATGTAGAAAGCAGAGTGAATGTCACATTGCAAACTTGCCTGTTCTCCTGTGCAACTGAGCATGAAGTAGGTTGCCAAAAGCCAAAGAAATCTTGTATCTCATTTTCTGCCTCAGCTGTAGCTGCAGCACTTCAGAGAGCACATACTTATGCAATACTTCTTAGCTGGGGTAATTTGCTAAGTTGCAATCTGTCTTCAATTGTGATGTATTTCTCTGTTGAAAATATTAAATTAATGACAGTTTGCCAGAGTTCATAGTAGAAGCAGCAAGTGTGGAGGTATGGAATAGAACGTTGAATAGAAGTCGTCTTCTCACTACCGGAAATACAAAAGTTTAAGAAGTACTGGGTTAAAACCTTACCCATATTAGTTAATTGCAATGAGTTGTTTTCAAGTCATTTTGAACCAGTACCATTCTAAAATCTATTGAAATAAGTGCAAACAAATAAACAAATGTAAAAGTTCTTATAATTTTGAAGAAGTTTAGTACATATTGAAAATAAAATATTTTGTTATTCTCAGATATACAAGTTGTAAAATTTCACTAAACTCAGGATGCATTATTTTTGAATATCGTAGTGAAGATTTGTCCTAGAGTTTGTTTAGAAATTTTGCTCCAGAATTTTGTTGTGTGTATGGTAACTGGAAATGTGACAACACTAGAGACCCTGAAGGTATGGAAATTTTGTGTCAAGCTTAATTTGATTGCTGTAATGAAGGTTCAAAGTCCAATAAATGATGCTAGTTTTAATGTTTTGGAAAAGTTGGATAAACTTAGATCCTTCTCTGAAATATTTTTTTGCTGTTCATGTCTACTTCATCTGGAATTGCATGAATATATATGAACAGACGTTTTTTTTAAAAGAATCAGTATGATTACTGTTTTTTCCAAGTGGAATTGATTACAACTCACATGGGATCCCTAAGGCTGAATTCTGTACAAAGTAGTCACTTTGCTTACATTCAGTCAGCCGAGAATGGCATCTTTCCTGCAGTGTTTGCAGGCTACTATCTATTACACGGATACAGTGGATATTATGGGATGTTTGCTCTGCCACAGAGGTTTCTGTCTTTTTTGAAGCTGAGGAAGGCAATGGTGTCTTTTTTAAGTCAATGCTTTTGAGAAGTGGTGTGAAGCTGAGTTGCGCTATTGTTTCTGGTGACTGTTTAGTCACTTATGGAGAGACTGTTACTTATAAAAGTTAGGTGGCAGTATATAAAGAGAAGAACTCTATATGTAAGTGATATGCTTATTGTTCTACATTACTTCAGAAATACTAGTTTGTTAACCTGAGGAGAAGATACGCAGGATTATTAAATAGTAGCCTTTTTCTTCAAATGCGCTTTACAACTGAGAGAGTAAATTATTTTATGAAGTGTCCAAATCATTATGCAAGTTAGTGCCTGTGTTAGAATAGGAACACATGGCTTGAATTTTTACAGAAATTTTTCATTTGTTTGAATTTGTGTTATTTTCCTATGACTATGTTTCTCTATTTTGAGATCTGTAAGCTTAATTAAATTATTAATTAAATCATTAATATTTGTCCAGTTTCTGAAAAGATACATGACAGTATAGCTCCTACACAGTTACTGGGTGATTTAGAGTGGTTGGCAGTCTAGGTAGCAATGTTGATGATAAGCTTTGAAATCTAGAATATCAGTTCTAAAAGACTTAAAATATTGCCCTGTCTTTTAAGTTCATTGGCTAAATTTGCTAATGAAAGAACCATGCTACAAAAAGTCAACATCATGATGATTCTGTTGAATTATTTTTTTTTAAAATGTGTGACCAGTAACTGTGTGCTACTGGGGAATGATTAGATTAAAAAGAAGGAGAAAAGCAACACTGCAGAGTAGAGTTAATATGAGCTTTTGAGAAACAGTACTTGATCTTAGAGTATTAGACACAATGAGGAGGAAGCTTCCAAGGTAAAAGTATATGTGTATGATTTTGATGGTTTATTGTACAGAGAAATCATGCACACTTTCTTTCCCATTGAAAGTTTCTTGAAGGCTGTGCTTTCAAGGGTAGGTTTCTCAATCTTAAGTGTAGTCTCTGGGAGGTACTTTTACGTTGAAAGATGCCAGTAGGCATCTTCTAGAAGTTCCAAATGAACTATGTCTAGCTTTCTTGCGTCCTCTGGCAGCTAAATACTTTAACAGTTTATGTTTATGTATGTGTCTCATTCCTGTTTGTGTCCAGCTTTCAAATTCCAGCTTTTTAATCCCTATTTCTGTCTGCAATAGCATTCTTAAGACCTACAGACTTTATCAATAGTTATTAATTTTTTCCACTGAAAATACTGGTAAATATAGGGAATAGATTTTTGTCCAAATGGGAGGAAACAAGAATCTTTAGCGATAGACTCTTATTAACAAGTGCATCAATATATGTACTTTTATAAATTTAAATTTTTAATGCTCTCAAGAAAGGATGCTACATTCATTCAAGGATACTTGATTTCCATTGTTTGTTTGGGTTTTTTTCCCCTAGAAATTATATCAGGCCTAGTTTGCAGATATATCATCTTGTTTTATACTCCAGGATTAGGCCAATTCAATAGTTTTTAGAATTTGGAGAAAATACTCCAAGAGCATCATGGGAAGCTCTCTTAAATAGAAACTAAATTTATTTATACCGGTTTAGTTAACCACAATTCACTGAAATTAAATTTAATTGCTTTTCATGGCTTCTATGGGAAGAAAAAAATACTAAAACATGATCACATGATGTGAATGAATTACGAAGCTATTTTTAAAGTCCAAAACGCAAATATTTGAGCATTCATGTTTTTCCTGCATCGTTCTTGAAAATACTCAGATTGAGATTTTTGCCTCTGGATTAGTAAATATAGCTCCTCATTCTTTGTGAAAATAGATTTTTCTAAGTATCTGTGTCTCATTTTCTTTCTCTTTCATATTTAGTGATTAGGTAGATGTTAACTCTAAATGAGAAACTGACATAATAAAGCAGCATAAAAATTTACTGAAACGTAATCCTTTTAATAATTGTATTTTTCTGGCAATATTGCTGACATAATTTGTTCTCTTGTCAGGAATCAGAAACGAATCAGCACAACTTAAGTCATTTTTGAGTGCAATTTAGAACTAAACTGAAAAAGGTATTTAATTCCCTACCCCTAAGTTTGGAGCCTCTCCTAAGCACTGAAAATTCTTAACAACAATAAAGGTTACATTGCAATAAACAAAAAATAAGTTCATGCCTATTAAACCAAAAAAAGTTTGAAAATCAGAATGTGCAAAACTGCTATCAGCTTCCTTGATGTTTTAACAAGAAACTTTTCAAAGAATATCTGAGCTCTTGGACTGGCCCAAAGCAGCTCAAGAGGTTGCTTTCATGAAGCTGATATTTATAAAGTTGGTCCTACTGTAGCAGCATACAGCAGATAAGCAATTGAGTATGTCTGATAATAGAGCTATATGCTGTGGCAATTCAGTTCCTGCTTCTGTGATAAAGTGCAAATAGATTAGACCTGTGAGGTCCTAGATTAGTGCCTAAGGAAAGCTTGCCAATGCAAATAAGACTGAAACAAGAACACATTGTTGGGATTTCTGCAAGTTAGCTGTTAATCAAGTAAAACATGGTATATTAGGGCCTTTTTACACATTTTTCACATTTAGCCTTATGCAGCTGACAGTTAAATTAGTCTTCTTTTGTGATTGACTGAAGAAAAAATTGATACTCTTCATTAATAAGATGAAATAGTGTTATGTTTAATTTGTTATAGAAGAAAAAAATCATTTAGGTAAATAAATCCTCAAGAAGGAATTGGTATAAAACCACATCTGAATATAAGTAGGTGAATTCTGAATGGTTATTAAACTATTCCACTTAGTGTAGGACGGCATTTTAAAGTGAATATTCAAGGGATTAAGAATATATACTATTTGTTACTAGGAATAAACTTCAAGTTATATCGTATTCCATATCATCCCCTTCTTGCATAATCTATATAGCAAAAGCCAGCTAACAGTAATTTTTTTAAAAAAATAAACTAGTAGAATTGCTGGTTTGTCATTTGTGTAATAGTCAGCACTGTTGCTGTTGAAGGACCTTCCTTCTGTATGAACACATTTCTACCTGAAAATCCTGCCAGGTATGAGTCAAAGGGAGATTTTGTCCCGGGGCTGAATGAAGCCAGGAGGCGTCTACATCTGCAGCGCCAGGGATCTCAGCGCGCAGACGGTTGATGCTGTCTTGGGAACAGACTGAACTACACGTAGCCCACCTTTAGTTTGGGCCCTATATTTTGTACTGCGTGCTAAGTGGGCTGTAGTATGTCATCAACGTGTATTTCTTTCTGAGTGAAATAAGTAGGGATATGAGTTTTATATGAGTAGTCAACACTGTCTTCTGTGCAGATTCTTACAGTAACGCTAGTTTGGTAATCTGTATGTTCAGTTAGCTAGATTGTGAAAGGGAATCCCTGATGTCAGGGGAATACTGGATGCAAAATGAAAGTAGCGCCATGGACTTCCAGCCCTTTGGAAAGGCTTTCCTTAGGAACTGAGTAGCAAATAACTATACCAATAGAGTTACTACAAGATTATTCAGTATAGTGTCAATTATTTTTTAATGCCTAAAGGATTCAAAAGCTAACTATTTAAAACTTTCTAATAATATTTAACGTGAATTTTACCAATACATATAATTACATTATAAAATACTCCATGTGATTAATTTTTAAAAACATTGACCATTGGTGAAACAAATTGTTACAGCTGGAAGCCAATATTATATAACTGGAAGAAAAAAATTAATTTATCAGAGGAACATAAATGTTTGAAATGGTTCTATAAGGAATATATTTGAAATATATCATGTTTTTCACTTAAGTCTAGTTTCATATCCAATAATAGACTAGTTATATAGTAAGCATCTATGAAGATTAATACCCCACATCTGCTTTTGATACTTGATCTTAATATCTCATGTTACATAATAAAATATGTTGCACTATAGCTTACATTTGCTGTATAAACATAATGCAAAAGTAAGTTAATTTTTAAATATTTAAAATAAAAATGAGGAACTAAATTAAAATTCTAATATGCTTAATTGCACTTACACTGGGGTCTACAATTAGCTCTCTAGTAAGCAACTACAAACATTAGAGACATTCCAAATAAGCAAAGGTCAATATGAGAAGCTGAATTTTTCTGTTTCTTGACTTGTCATTTAAATATTTTCAGGGAAATGCATAACCCATTAAAGTCAAATTGATTTCAGTGCGATCAAGTTTTAAATCAGTAATTAAAAATAATAAAATATTTATTCAGTTCATACAGAAACTGATTATGAGTTTTTAACTTTATACATGCAGATAATATGGCGTTTAAATGATAGAAGAGAGAATAAATGGGAGATCTTCAACAGATGTGTAGTGAAAGGCAGATGTATAAAAGCTGAAAGTACAAGGGGACACTTACGGAAAACTTCCCAGTTTTCTGAAAACACTATGTGTGTGTTCCATTTTCTAGTAACTAGTTTCCTTTCCAGTACGAGAGGAGGAACAGACAAGAAGCAGCGGCAATGGACAGTTGTCAGCAGAGTTGCTGATGTGGTCAGTGTTACAAAGGGATGAATTGTGAAAATGGGGGGAGAGAGACTGAGCAGAAGAGAAAAAAAACAGTGTTTGAGGTACAGAATCTAGAAAATGTCTCTGCCTATTCCACAGAACCAATGAAACTGGAAAAGACCTCTGGAGATTATCTGGTCCAACCCAGCTGCTCAAAGCAGGGTCAACTAGAGCAATTTGCTCAGGATCCTGTCCAGCTGGGCTTTGAATATCTGCAAGGTTGAAGACTGCTGGGATGAAAACGACAGCCTGAGTTTAGGCTCTTTTTTATGCGCATATAAGTGTTGACAGTTGGCTTTTTGCAAAATATACCTTGAACTTTAAAAAGCACAGAAGCAATCATCAGAAGATCCTCTAGGGCTTGGAGGAACATCATACCTAGTGTATGGAGAAAATGAATGAATAATCAGGATTGTCTGAACAATATATGCTTTTTAAAGAGTGCTGTTACTGCCTAAGGCAACTTTGATAATGAATTATTTTTTTTATTTCGTTATAATGACTGAGTTTATTACAAATCAGAATGGGATGTACAGCTGCTGAAATGTTGCTTGCATTGTAATGTTTGTTGATATATAATAACCATAGCTGAGAGTATATTGATAAGGGCAAAGGGAAACTTTGTGTAAGTGTGGTGTGTATATATATGTGTCTGTGTGTATATATCTCTCTGTATCTCTGGTGTGTGTGTTTGTGTATATATGGCAGTATAAGGAATCGTGGACAGAGGGATTTAGTATGAGATTTTTCTTTTGCTAATAATATTAGGCTTCCATCGGTCTTGTCCAGTTCTATGAAATAGTATTTTGAGTATTGATCCCATTCTTAAATTCCTTCTTGGAGATTTCAAGCATAAGTACAAAAGGACTTGAATGGGATCTGTGACTATGCTGATGGTTCCACCTGAGCCACACCGCTGGTAGTGTAGAACTTAGGATGTAGTTTTGTCTGATGTAGGTTTAACTTCCGTAAATGATGTTGCTTCCACTGCCCCCCTGACTACCAATTCTAAAATGATACTAGTAGTTCCCCTGATACTCTGCTTCAGTTGACCTATTCCCAATTCAAATGCATTTCAGGTGGCTATTTTATTTTACCCTAAATATTACTCTCTGATTACTATTTGCGTCCTTCAAGTATTGGTAGAATGTGATTTTGAAGAATGTAATCAAAACTTAATAAAGCCATACTACCACACCTGCTTTTTACATTTCACCCTTTGACTTCATCACCCAATCCTTGACTGGTGATTTTCAGCAATCCTTATTAGAGTAACTGGAAGTCAGCAAAATATTTTAAAATGTGGTGGACTTTAAATGTGTGTCGGGTTACTGTTAATTAGATGGAGAAAAATCTTCCTTTGGGTATCTTAAGTTGTATCAAGGTACTTTATCTGTGTCTTGGACACCTTCTTTTTTTTTTGGTCCTTTCAAAATATAATGCATATGAACTCTAAGTTGCTGATAGTTAGCAAGTGATTGATTTCTAATTAGGTTTGAAACCTTGAAAACTTCTTGCAACCACTATAGAGGCTACTAGCATTTAAAAAACATAACCAAATTCAAGCTGAGTAAACCACTCTGGCCTCTCTGTTTTGAACTTTTATTCAAGACTTTAATCACTTATGAATACAGGAACTATATTACTGACATGAATATCTTTCCATATCTATCATAAGACTAAACGTATTCTTATTGGTCGTATTCTTATCCGTATAGATATTTAATCAAGTTTCTGTACTATGTTATGCTTATCAAGTGTTTAAAACCTTGATCTGATGCTTTTGAAATCCGGGGGAATCTTGCATTGACTTTAATACCACTAACTCAGTCATCCTCTGCTTCTGAAGGTTGGTTTTTCTAAGTGAAACTTAAAGGCAATTTATTCTGTCTTTTCTTAAAATGATTCTCAACTTTTCCATTTTGCAATTCTTTCCTTTGTTAGGAAAGAATAATAGAGCGCTTGAAGGAGCAAAGGGAGCGAGATGACAGAGAAAGACTTGAAGAAATTGAATCTTATAAAAAAGAAAACAAAGACCTGAAGGAGAAAGTTAATGCTTTACAAGCTGAACTGACAGAAAAAGAGGTCAGTCTTTTCAGTAAAATCTATGTTCTTCTATCTATGTCATTATGATGAAAGGAAGTGAATAAGGATTACTCTTGAATCATTTTAAGTACTGAAAGTCTGCCACTTCAGTGGTCAGCTTCTGAACTGCTGTTTTCTTAAGCATTCTTCATAGTCCTCACTTCTGTACATAAAATATCGCTTCAGTTTTTGCATAGTCGTGTGTCGTTTTCTCTACATTTTCTTTTATAGAAGCCTCCAGGAGGCTCAAATATTCCATTGTTGCTCCTGTTTTCATTTGTCAGTTAGAGCCATAGACTTCAAAGTAATTGTACCTCCAGAATCTAATGTCAACTTGTTCGTATTATGAATGTTTCTATGTTTCAGTGCATGCCAGCTCCTGTGATTCCAGTTGGTTGTATTCTCAAAACGGTGTCTTTTGCTATTGCTACTTATCTTTGTGTCAACTCTTTGGGGAAGGGGAGGGGGAACAGGATCCAAATGATTACTAAGTTGGCAATAAGTTAGTGTCCTGGTGACTAGGAATTAACTTTTTACTCTTGGTCATTTTTCAGTCTAGTTTAATCGATCTCAAAGAACATGCATCTTCATTGGCATCAGCAGGGCTGAAAAGAGACTCCAAACTTAAGTCTTTAGAAATAGCCATAGAACAAAAGAAAGAAGAGTGTAGTAAGTTGGAAGCACAGTTGAAAAAGGTAAGTTCCATCTTAAAACAAACAACAACGATCAGAAAAACAAAAATCAACATCCCACCCCCTCATTTTGAAAAGATGAGCTTGTTGACTCTTCTGGAGTAAATCTGAAATCTACCCATCTTATGCTGTTTGCTGATGCTTGCAACAAATAGTGCTAACTTTTTCTTAAGTGGCTTATACCAAAGCCACTAGTAAGCCTCAGAAATTATCTTGAATACCTATATGAGGGAATTCTGAGAAGCTGCTACAAATAGGTGAACTGGGAGCAGGACATTGGAGGGAAAGTAGAAGGGCAGGAAGATATTATCAAACCAGCAATTTGTATGTATATGCATTTATATTGCTAGAAGTAGACTGAAATGTTTGTAGCTTGGGAAAAAATTAAAGGCTCGTCCAAGAAATGCTGTACTTCCTAATCAAAAAGATTCTGCTTCCAAAATGGAAACTATAGCTAGGGTTTATTTTGGCTTTCTTTTTTTGCTTTGTTGGTGAATACATGTTTGTGATAATTAAGCAAAATAATGCATAGTTTATCTCAGCTAGTGATTCAGTATTTCTATTCAGCAAGTAGGGGAAGCAAACATTTAAAGGTAAACATACAAATCCTGTATTTTATAACACGGTTTTATTTAAATTGATGCATTAAAATAGTTTTTGCTTAAGTGATTTGCAAGTTTGTTGATGCCTTTTCTACCATACATTGTTTCTTTGACCTTTTTCTGTGTCATTTGGTAATGTCTGCTCTCATTGTTCGAACACCAATCTCATGACATATTTGATGGATTTAGGCATTATGTTTGCCTTCTGCAATTCATGACTAAGTGTATGTTAAACATTAGGGGTTTTTATATTGGTATCTAATGGTCCATTTTCTGGAAAAGAACATTCATTTGTTCTATGAAAGTTACCGCCATTAGGATAATATTCTGACACTCTTTTTACCCAGGTTGAGTAGTAGTCTGCTCTGTGTTTAAGCAGTGTTTCAATAGCCTTACCTTTGAAGAAGGTATTGCAAAGTATAAAGGATACCAGAATGTAAACCTTATACTTCTATTATTTTTTAATTTAGAATGAATATGCGTAATTAGGTGCTTGTGTTACATGTTTAGTTGTGGAGAGGAGGGGAATATTTTTCAATAAACATGTACTAAAGCTTTTAATGGAAACATAACTACTTTAAATGGTTGCTAGCTTATAAATGCTATTGATGTCAGAATTAAAGTATACAAAGAAGCTATTTCCCTGGAAGTCCTTTATTTTGTTTTCTTTTGTTAGAAAATGTGTTTGTTTACTTTGCACTTCACTACAAACTACACTTCATTACAATCTGAAATATCTTATTTTCTTCATTTAAAAAATAGTTAAACAAACCCTAAAAGTGCAGATCACTTAAAAAAAAAATCCTCCTGAAGGACTTGAAATCCTAAGTCAATCTTTTATGACTGTACATATAAACACATCATACAGTCATGGAAAAATAAGCACTTATAAAAGTCAGAGAGTGTCTGGGACGTCTTTCGTATAAAAAGGGAGTATGTTCCTTGTGTGGAAATACAAAGGATTATTAAATGAAAGTTGAAAACATAATAGTTTTATTATATCATAAATACAGCATAAAGCCCCAATGGAAATTCACCCAACATTTGTAGGAGACCAGGTATTTCCACAATAAAATGTAGTTACAGCCTTCTTTGTGGGCACATTGAGTTGAACAGAAACAGTGACTGTTAATGATAGTAGACTCCAAACAGTAATTTTCAATTCACATTTTCTCTAATAAAATACTTTATGTTCAAACCTGTAAATATCCCGTGTTAAAAAGTAATTGGTCTCCAGAAATCTACCTTCACCTTGTTTTCACTCCTTAGGAAACTAACTGAAACAGAAATCTGGGTTATTCGTGTATACGCCTGCATTAGAGTAGGAGGGAACATCAACATAGTTCAGAGTAAATTAACCTGCATGTCCCATAAGTGTGCTCACGTGTGAACATTAACCACTACAGAAGCTAGAAGGAATGGGCACAGTTTGTATCTCTTTTTCAAAAGTGACTCCAAAGGGCTGTCTGTTATTTTGAGAAACTTGAATCAGCTTAAACATGACTCCTCTCTGAAAATGTCATAGAGAAGGTGCTTGTCATTATAGTATTGTAAAGCCATCATAGTTTAATATTGATTTTTATGTTTTAAAAAATACGCTAATACACACATTTGCTAGGAGTTAGTTTTCCATGAGCACGCATGGTAATAAGTACTATGCCTGAAAGAAAACATGTACAAGGGGCAAGTCCAAACAAAATCTGTACATTTTTTTTTTAAACTATTTTTAAAGTTTCTCTTCCTTTGTTTCCTCTCCTTCCTGTTTTGGGAGAGAATAAGATTTGTTTATTGATAATAAAGACAGTTTCGATTGGGTCTGATTAGATCCAAATATTTTTCAGTATTACATAACTGCATCGTTTGCATGTCAGCAGGAGAAAACCTGCTGATTCTAAACCCACTGTTTTAATTTTATAGAGTAGACACATTTCAAAAAGTAATAAATAGGATATTTGTAAAGAGTAATTTTTCATGTGACTGTGTTTTTTGGTACACAAAATAATGTTTAAACTATAGACATGCTTATTAAACTTTTTGTGACAAAGATTATGGATTGACATTCATAAAATTAAAAATAAAATCATAAACCCCAGAAGAATGCTCAATGCTTTATTTTTTATGCCAA
>NW_009647579.1:202069-267863 GCF_000708025.1 Charadrius vociferus
CAGGAATTACCTAATAGGTAGCTAAGTGTTTTATATATATATGTGTGTGTGTATATATATAATCTTATTATCCACTCTAGAATTTCCTCCTTTTGTTGTTTTTCATTATCTTAAATTTACTTGCTTACTGACATATTTGCAGTTGCTAAAGTACTTTTTGCCAAGCTGTACTGTTCGAAAGTCATTCTGCATAGAAAATTCAGTCTTGTGTTAAAGAAAAACAAAGTAATAAATTTAATGATACAATTTAATTAATCTTTTATTATTACCATCTTTGAAGCTTTGGTGATAAATTGCAGCCTCAGCCAAAAGCACTTCTCGTGATTCATTGCTTGAGACCAGCACTTAATGTATCATCAAAAGTGGACACCTTTCTTTATTTCATGGGTTATTTAACTTGAGAAAGGGAAAGTAACACAAACCTTAAATTTCTTACTCCAGCTATTCTTTTTTAGGAGCCAAAGTCAACATTTATGTTTCCTCAGTGCCTCTCACTTTCACCAAGGAATGTTTAGAATCTTAAATTTCTACGTTTTTATGACAAGTTCTTCTGTGCAAATGCATTGGTTTTGTTGAGCTAATGCTGTTTTCCTGGATCTTTCCTTCTTTTCCTGTCTGTGCTTCACTCCCTTCCAACTTTGCAATGTAGCAAGCTGAACAGTTGTTCAATCAGATGTACAATCCAGTAAGTTCTTTTTTAAAATGCCCGCTGTAACATATGAAAGCATGAGGATCCATTCCCTTACTGTGTTGTGCTCTTCCTCCGTGGAGCTTTGCAGAATACTTCTGATGCTCACTATGCTACATTCACTATATCCACATCAATGAACCTTGTGGACTTCAAGGCCGTTTTAAGAATGTGAAATGTATTTAGTAGGTACATACAGTGTTTCTGAGAAAATAAGCATCCTAGCCTTCAGGTCCTCAACTTCTCCATTAGAAAAAGTATGCAGATGATTTTAATTTTTTTTCTTTGCTTTGCTTTTTAATTCCTCCTGCTGCAGTACTTTATTTGATCCTTCAAACTCAAATAACTTCTAATTTATTCAGTTTATCTTAAGTGACCGAGTTGATTATGTGAATATGAGTAATAATATCTAGGAAGTGACTGGTGCTATTGTCAAAATTCCATACGATTAAAATCATATAGTTAAAATAGTTCAGATGGGTTTTACTCAGAAAAGACTCCATCTTTGCATATATATTAAGAATATGGAAACATTGTATGTAGTCTAAGAAAATGCTGACATATAAAATGATGAATGCAAAGGGCAGTGTTTGAAAAAGCCAAACAGTATTACTTCGGCTTGTTTAGCGTTACTATTCTTGCCAATGTCTGCTTTAATTGAGCAATATCTGCCCTTTTGACTTGACTGCGTTCCTTTTTCAATTTGAGGAAGAGCAATAACAAACATTTTCTCTGCAGAGAACAGTTTTCAGTTTTTGGCTGAGATTGTTACATTTAGTGTGCCGTGAGCATCACAGGACAGAAAAAATGATGTAACTGTAATAGTAGTTTACAAGCTATACTTTACATAGTAATCATAGCTGGAACTACCATGTCTTTGGGATAGTATGTATTTAAGAACTGGTTTTGTAGATTAAATAATGCGGTACTATGCATTAAGGAAGATATGGCCTTCACTGAAGTCAATGGGAATTTTGCCATGAATGTCAGTGGAGCAGGATTCCAGCTCTGGAGTCTATTATTGCTAAGTTTTGTAGCTTCTAACCACGTAATGGATATGTCAGGACTTATGTATGGGAAAAGAGAGTCCCGCAGAATGTGCTGTATTTACTTTTAAAGTTGGCTAACTGTTTTTAGAATGCAGTCATAAATTGATTGTAAGTAGCACAAGGCCCGATATTATCACCTTTACCATCCAGCACACTGCTGGTCAAAGAGCTTTTTCCTGTGAATGATAAAACTTTTTTTTCTGTATCATCTTGGATCACCATTGTGGTAGTTATGTTTCTAGTCATATCATTTGCACTCCTACTGTGCATGTCTTTCCAGACTGGAGTCTTTTTTGTGTTAGTTTTTCCCTTTATTATCATAAAGGCTTTCCAGTCATTATTTCAATATTAGTTATTCTGCTTTATGGAATTCGTTTGTTACTTCCCAGTCTATTTGTGTGTGGTATTCCAAAGTCAGTCAGTCCTTTTTTTATTTTATTTTTTCTGCCTTTATGTGCTTAATTTTCAAAAGGAGAGCCTGTTGGCAGTTCCAAAATAATGGATGCAAGATCCTTTTCTTTTGGCACCAGGCAGCAATCGTAGTATATCCACGAGACAGGTTTTCTTAAATAAACTTTTCTTGCTCATCTTCTTTCTTCTCCTACTTACATATATCAGTCTACTTTTAAAAATGTAAGTAGTAATGATCCTCTTCTCCCCCCAAGCCACCTAAGGTCTTGAAATGAAATCATGATTTGATTGCAGTCAATAGCAACATACTAGAATTCCACAAGGCCAAGATTTCACCTTTGTACTTTGAGGTGGCATAATAGCAGTTACCTGAAAGTTACCTGTGATTTTTGTACTGCAAATCCTTATGATACTTTATTTAATAGAATGTTTCCTTGACTTTTTTTTTTGTTTGAGCATTATAACGTTATAAAAACCCATATGACAATTTAATCTTAAAATACTGAAGTTTTAATGCTCTTTTGTTTACATGTGTCAGAGGAATAACAGCCAATCTCGAGTAGACCTCTTTTAGCCCATGCAGTAATATAGCACTTTTTTTTGTGGTGGAATGTGTTTTTTCTACTATGTCACCCAGGTATCAACTCCAAGACTTTCATATATTGCTGAATCTAATGTTTTTAAAATACAGCAATGGATAGAAGTATTTTATTTTTATACACATTTGGGTACCAAAGTGGAGATGATGCAAAAGGGGGGCCAATCTTGCATACTCTAGTAAATGGTTTCACAATGTATTCACCTGTGTGAATAAGACATGAACAGAATTGGGTGCATGTTTTTTTCATGTTTGTTCTGAAAGCTGAACTTTTTGAAATAGTCAATGAATCCTTGTGCAAAATTGTTTATAAGAAGTTACACGATTGTTTTTGTCCTGTAATGAAAATACAATGATGTACTTAGTTTGGAGTTCTGGTGAACCTTTTTCTGAATAGTAAGGACTTAATTTTCAAAATGCTTCATCAGAGCAATGCCAGATTAAAATCTAAAGTACTTGCAGAATCGACTCTAAATTATTTAGAGCAGTCCCTGAAGTTAAATAAAAAACCTTTAAATTTAAGGAGACTACAAAAATATTAATGTGACAGCATTTTTGTTTGTTTGTTTATTATTGAAAGTAATAGAATTTGAAGGATCTTACAAAGTATTTTCTTGCATGTATACTCTGCTGTTCCTTTTGGTTTTGTTTTTGGTTTTTTTTTTTAAGTACTCGGTTGATTTCTGTGTATGTTTGTGTCTGAAGCTTTAAAAATAAAACACTTCATCCATTTCTGTCATGCAGAATAATGCATGCATGATTGTAGCATAAAATTTTACTAGATTAAATAATTCATGTTGCATGTCTGTGCCACACTATTACAGTGTTTCTGTACGAAATTTGTGGTTTACGTGAGGAAATGTTACTTTACTTCTAAATTATTTGTAGTACTTATTAAGCAAATGTCAGAACAGATACATAATTACTGTAAGAATTAGTGAATATGCCATTTTTATTGAATTGTAAAAATGACATACAGCAAAGGCACAAGACTGAGAGACAAAACATCATAAATCAAGTGTGCTAGTTTGAAACTAGCCCAATCTACACACAGAAGTATTATCATTTACAGATACAGATTAAGAGATCAATTACTTTGCTGAAAGGTATGTATGAACCACTCGCTCTTCCCCATAAAAGCCCCATAAAAACAGAAAATGTATTCTCCCCAAGAAAACAGAGAATTTAATGAGAAAAGGAGGACAGAAATGAAAAAAAAAAAGGGGGGGGGGGGTAGAAGAGAGGACAGCAGTAATAGGTAGAGACTTCCTGATTGACGTGATAACCATGCAGCTTCTGGTTAGAAGTGATCCAAGCCTGTCTCCCGCAGCCTGCAAAATAGCCAAAGAAATCTGCCCTGTCCAAGTGCAAGCAGAGTCAATATCAGCTGAGCTGCCTTTCATCTCCTTTCAGCCTACTGTTTGACCTCAGAAGTCAAGTTCCATCTGTCAACAAATCACCCCCGATCTGTATGTAACAATTAAAAAAAAGTACCTAGTTCAAATCCAAACACGGCTTTCAAAACCATAAAATATAATAGGGCTCTTATGAGTAGTTGTATGCCTTGGGCCTGGGAATGTCAGATGGATTGTGTTTTGCTCTCTGGTAGTATCAGCAGCTTTGTTTACAACATGAGGATTCCCTTCAAGGGACTCACTGCAATTTAGACTACCACCTGCAGAAAGCTCTTTTTAAAAAATGTTTTATGTTCTTGCTCTCCCTTTTTAACTAACTTTCCTTTCCTTCTTCTTTAAGGCAATGCCCTTGTAGAAATATGACTCTTGCCAATAGTCCAAAAAATATTCTATAGGAGGTGCTTGTAAAAGTACAGGCAACCAACTTTACTGGTGGTTTGCAATACTGGGATCGTTTGTTTGTTCAATAGATTAGAATAGCCTTATACTTGTCTTTGAACTGAATGCTTATATTGATTTGTATGGGACATATGGATAACTGCGCTGCACCTCAAAACCCTGTATAGGTTGCATACTTGATCATATTGGATTTGATCATATCTTATAGGTTCCGCTTTGTGTTGAGAACCATGGGGAAATACAATGACCAAGTTAGTGCTACGTAGTTTTCCAAAAGCACATCCCACAAATATGGAATGGCATGAGTACCAGAAAGCACAAGAGTTGAAAATACTTTCGAACCTAACATTAATTTCCTTAACATGCTATTGAGCAAGGATTATAGGGCTAAATGGAAGAATAAAATTTATAGCTATTATTTCAGGTGATGTTTTAGTTATAAGCTGTGCAGTAGATAATTTGTTCGGTACATTTCTGAGCTGCTGTGTGACAGGGGTATTCTATGATAGCTGAACATTTGGCACCTTTGCATTGGTGACTCCATCATGTTCTTGCCCAATTATGTATTTTCATCATAGAACGTCCAGCGTAGTGATGAAGAGCAAAAAAAGGACAGGCTTCTCTATTTCTTCTGCATTGCTGCTTGTCCTGGGTTAAAACTAGGAGTGAAAAAAAGTTTGGGCTGAAGCTGAGAGTTCCTGTATGCTAAAGTGAAGAAAAAAATGGTTAGAAGCAGGGAGATGGGTGTTTTGCCTGTTTATGAAATTATGGAAGCAAGGCTGGTAAATAAGTGAATTGTACACTAAAATGAACAGAAGGGAAAGAAAGGTGATGGGGGAATATGAAAGAGTGATGGCCTCTAGAAGGGAAATGTGAAGTTCTGGATTTATCCTCAGGAGAGGAGGAGAAATCTGAAGAGCAATAGGGAACACCACACTCCTTGCAAGGTTTTCTTAGTATCTTAGAGATTGGACTTGGGTTGTATTTTTTCTTTCTTTTTTTCCTAGAGTGAATTTACCTTTACGTATGGAAATATATTTATTCTTTGCAAAAGAACACTTAGTGTTCATTTTGGAAAGATAAAACATTGTCTAATTTCTTAATAGAGTTGATGGAAAATTGGTTTGCAGCTGGAAGTTGATACACAGTCTCTCACATAATTAGCCCTGAGTCTGAGTATTGCATTTACTTAAAAAAAATTACAAAGCTTGCTGAAAGTAGATTTCTTGACACAGTTAACACTAAGCATAAAATAAATAAGTTTATTATTAAAGCAGGAAGATTTGTGAGGATGAAGAGGAATGTGTTGCTAGCTTTTCACCCAAACATTACAATCAAGATACTCATGTGATGTTACCTTGAAACAAGGTGTTAGTAAAGTCATGTATCTGCATAGAATTCAGGGCTGGAGCATGTATTATTATCCCAAATAGAGTATTTGAAGAGCAAGGCCAGTAAGTTCAGTAGACTTCTCACGTCATTCCCTTGGCTTATTTTGGTAACCAACTATTTCTTCTGAATAAAAATCTCACAGTGGGATATATAATAATTAAAATCTACTATCCTTTTTGTTATTATCCTCATGCTTAAATGATATGTTACATGCAAACTCCCTAAGTTTCTTCTGTAGTAATTTCAATTTTTTAATTGTTGTATTTATACTAAACCCAGACCTGTTCTTTATTTATACAGAAAATTTTAACCATTGCAAAGAGTATGAACCTTCTAGTATCTGTAGTTTATGAATTCTTTCCAAAACGCGCATGTTTCATTTTGATCTGCATTTCCTTCTTTGCTTGCTTGCATTGTCTGTTCCCTGAAATTAAGAAGATAAATAAGTCCACGTCTTCTCTGCGTAATAAGATAGTTGGAGGACCTTCAGTTCTAAATATCCTGAATTTTTGTGAAATTCCTGTATGTCGAGAGAATGTTATCTGAATTTTCTATGTTTAATGTGCACTGCCTTAAACTACTTGTTTTTTCCTTGCCTGCTCTTTCAAGATGCCAATTAGGAATAATGGGAAGCAAGGGGTAGGCTAAGCATTGCAGTGCATTGTTGTTTCCATCTGTCTGTGATTATTCCAGCCAACAGTTTAAAGCACTTGATGCCAGATCATGCTCCCATTGAAGTTAATTGGTTTTGTGCCATTAGGTTTGATGGGAGTAAGAGTGGGCTCTGTACTGTTGTTGTATTCATTGCGTTCTTTCTTGTCTGTGAAACTGCCACCCATCCATGCATGTGTTTGCCAGGTTTGTGCCGTTTTCACCAATGGGCTTGTTCTTCTGATGTTTCAGGTTAAGTATTAATGATAAGAGAAAAAGGATTATTGGGTAAAATGTCTGCTGCAGGCAACTTTTTAGTTTATCCGTTTGTCTTTTAAAAACAGCACTGCATAAAAACAATTTCTGCCTTTTAAATTCTTTGTATCGAACTGCATTTGAAACATGTGGTGATACAGATTACAATATGTATATACGTATCTATGTGTGTGTATATATACATGGATGAAGTGTTTGTGTATATATGTGGGGAAAGAGAGAGAATATGCTTTATTAAGAAATTGTCCATATATTTGAAACACTTTAAAAGCTTAATGTGAACTAAATGAAGTACAAGGTGCTTTTTTTAATTTAAAAAACACCCTGAAAATACGGTCGCTTTAATATGTAAAAAACCATAATAAATCCCCTTCCTCTTCAGGGCGAGAGCATTTGACTATAATTTTAGGCTATGAACATATTTTCATTCCCTTTTATAATCTGTAGAAAATATTGTCATCAGACAGAAATACCCATAATCCTTTTTAATGAAAATTTGAACTCCAAGACTGAAGAATTAAAGCTCTTAAAGCTATATAAATTATTGTCATCGTTATTTTTTTTTAAATATTGATTCTGAAGGCTCATGAGGCTGAAGAGGAGGCACGGATGAATCCAGAATTTGCAGACAGAATGAAACAGCTTGACAAAGAGGCATCGTACTATAGAGAAGAATGTGGCAAAGCTCAGGCTGAGGTTGACAGACTTCTAGAAATACTCAAGGAGGTTGAGAATGAGAAGAATGACAAAGATAAGAAAATTGCTGAGTTAGAAAGGTAATTCTTGTATTATTTATCTGGCATTTTTATTTACTTGATCTTCATTGCAGAGCAGAGGAGTTAAGAGTAGAATACGCTTTTTAACAGAATATTTGTTATGTCTTGTAAAACTGAATCAGAAATGCAAAGAAAAAAAGGCTACCCAAGAGCTGCATTTCCTGTCTGCTGAAGGGAACGATTTAAGGATTTTAGTAGTCTCCATGAAAGGAACACATATAGGAAAAGCCATAGGCAATTTACAGTGACAACAATGCTCCCAGAAAACCTCATTGGGGAACAACCCCACATTTTAGTAACTGATAAATCAAAACTGTCCTCACATGTGCTTCTCCAGTGTGAACAGCATCGCTAGCTCTCAGAGGTCCTGAAAAGTATTGGTAAGTATTTCTAACCAGTCTCGTGACTAATAATAGTTGTAACTATTTCTAAGTGGTTTTGTAGTCTCTGTCCGCTTCAAATGACTATTATCTGATGTTGACCACGCAGTTTTTGTCTTATTTCTGGGAAGGCTGTACAGTCTCCTTAATGGAGACAGGAGGGGTTTGGGATCCACTTGTCTCATGCCATTTGTGATGAAATGATTCTTGGATCCTTGTCCCATACAGTATGCTGCAATTTATTTGATTAATAAGCAATTTAATGGATCTATTTCTTTGTTTCCTTCCTGTACTTAGCACCTCTAAGGTAAATGAAAGAAGGAATTTTATGTTTTCAAATATTTTATGTAATTGTTTTCTAGTAATCAAGTCAGAAGAAAAGCACTTCATGGTTCCAAAAGAGAGGTTTAAGGGGTCTCATTGTTGTGGTTATTGCTGTAGTTTCAGTGAAGACATAGCACTTTTCTGTCCCATCAGGGAAAATTACTGTGAAAGAGGGGCAGATCTGCTGGAAATGTTGGTTACCTTAGGGGGAGAAAAACGGCCAGCTTGGAAAGGAAGATGTGTAGAGCATCTGTTACTGATGATGACTTATCAACCCTCACAGTTGTCTGTTGCCAAAACTTATCTTTCTCTGCATGCATCTAGCAAGGGTTTAATAATGATAATGATGAATGGTATATAGTTATCAAAGTGTCTTGAGAACCAAGACCTCAAATTCTAAGTGAAAAAAGATTTGTACTGGAAATAGAACTGTTTACAGGAGGACACTTTTGATTAGCAGTTGCCTCTTTCATGACTTCAGAGGTTTAGAATACTCTAGCGTTTGCATCGATTTTAATGTGTAAAGTAGATACCAGAGGAAGTTAGTAATGAAGAGTGGTCACTTTATGCACCGTGACTGTGAGTTCTGCCTAAACTCTCCTGAAATCCTAAAGCAGCATATTGGAAAAAGATAACACGATTAGTGAATTTGTGTGGTCAAGCAAGTGCTGCCTATTCCACCCATTGGTGCATGTGCTGTAGGGGCAATTACAGACCTGGGCTTGTAATATAGTGACTCCAGGTGTGACCGAGCTGGCGGAAACCGACTGTATAGTTTTTACAGAAACAGTAACTGATATCATCACTGGCCTATAAAACCTACAGAATTACTGTGTGACACTAGATGCAATAATAGGCATGCTAAATTTTTGCTTAAGAGATTTAGTAAGTAGCAATCACTGCCTTGAATGTTTGAATATTAAAATGGCAATTGAGACTAAAAGATGAACATGATGAGGTAATGAAGCTTGTGATTTAAAATTATTAGTAAATGTTAATTTGATTTAAATATTTTATATAAAAAAGAGATAAAGAATCCATTTAGATCAGTAGCTTTATTTGAATAAAATTGAGAATTATTGATTACAAAGAAACAAGGACCTAAGGGGTGCAGAGCTCTTACTACAGCCTCATCAGCATACAACCTCTTGTTGTCTGAGAAACCTTATAATGAATTATGTACTGGGCAGAATTTTCTATTTTTGTATTAATTTTCTTTTGAAAATTCAGTGCACTTTTATCAGTGAAATTTTTGGGACACCAATTTCCAGTCTGTTATTGTTGATGTGGGTGTTGATACTGAGCTTTTCAGAAAATAATTTGTTACCACAGAGTAAGCGTAGACTTTTTGTACAGGATATTCTGTATTTTGAATAGGATGTAGTAGTTAAGCTTTGCTATTAACCTTTAAGTGCTTCTGTAATGCTTACAATAAGATATCTGTGGCATTACCAGCTAAGGATAGTTGTATGTTGCAATTTTGGGGCATCATCGTGCTCTAAGATTTGTGAACTCTATTAACTTTAATGAAGTTTCTCTCTTGATGTACAACTTTTAAGATTAATTCCAAAATCCTATATGCACAGTATATATAAGTTAATTATTGTAAGCTAGAATTCACATTAAAATCATCTATTATTGATTTCACCAACAGAAGTTACTGCCTTTACCTGGTAATGGAGTCTTAAAGTTACTTTCCACCATGCATAAGCACAGGCTCAGATTCATTGATTGGTGCAATGAGGCCAGCAATCTGCCAGCAATATAAAGGTGTAATAGGGAACTATTTTTAAAGAGTGGCTATATCTAACCATGCTCACCTTAGGCTTCTCTAAAATTTAATTTATTTTCTCTCCCTCTTCCTTATTTTCTAAAAATATTGGCCTAAAGATCTAAATCTGTATATAACTGTGCCACCTGTTGGTGTCCCTAGAGAGGGAACTTTGATGTTGAAATTCCCCTTTCCTAGGGGGTTAGGTGGAGTGTAAATTGCTGTAACATTTTATGAAGTGCTACTAGTTTTTCTGCTTGTAATGACTACTTGATTGGCTCATTATTGAAGGGAAGAGGTGGAGCCAAAGCTCAGTTTACCCACTTTATGGGAATAAAGCATTGTGAAAATGACTACAACTTTAACAGAAGCATATTTGAAAATGTTCTTTCCTTTTTATCCCGCTGTTTTGTAATTCATGTAATGTGGTCTAGGTTACTATTTTCTGTCCTTACTTTTTCTCCTTCTTTTTTTCTTGATCAGAAACCATATATCTTCAACATCTCCCCTAACTTCAGATACAAGGGCTTCTCTGTTTTGGGGTTGGTTTTTTTTTTTAGGAAAATTAATGCTCTTTTGAAATGTATTTACTTGCTGGGATCCATGTTCACTGCTATGCCAACACCTTACATTGCAAGATAATTGCAACAACATAAATTCTCAAAATTTATAGACATAAATTTCTGAGAGAGTTATAATCTAGAGTATTGCAGGCTGTGGTATCTTCACAGTATTTATTATATTCATATATACATTCATCAGCATAATGAGGTGTACTTGTATAAATCATTTAAAAATTCAAATAAGAATTAAAACAAGATGATGAATACTAATGTTCTATGATTTGTCATGAAGTGTTGACACAGAAAGTGTCAAATACTCAAGGGTAGAAATATCTGCTTCAAGGTATAGGCAGTTAAATTTATAAATGTATGCTATTTCGCAGATGAATGTTATTAATAATCCTGAAGATTTCATATTAATGGTAATTCTTTGGGCTTCATTTTCTTGCTTCAGAAACTATCACACTTCTGAGTTGCATCACTTAAGATTCATGATTCATACTGTTCCTCATACATACAGACATGTTGGTCTGTTTCTTAAATTACTCCACACATATTAATTTTGTAATTTATAACTTCTTATTGCTACAAAGGAGAACCAATTCCTCCTCCTATACTAAAGCTGTTTGGTAATTTTTATTATGGTTTTCATGATTTATCTGTTTATAATGAGAACAAGTTAAAATTAAATGCAATATATTCCAGCATAACATACCTTTGGTAAACTTAGATTGATGGTTTTCTTTGGCCTTCTTGATGAAGGAAATGTGGTGTGGATTTTTTGTTTGGTTTGTTTTTTTTTTTGATACTGCAACTGAAACTGGGTAAGATAGTGATCAGCTTAAATTTTCATGTGAAGGGCCTTAGCCAAAGGGAGGTAACTGTGGCTGAAAAAGAACTGTCAGGATGGAAGGAGTATATTGTTTATTGCTTTTATTAATGGTGTTAGAATGAAAGGTATATTTATGAAATATGCTAGGGACTTTGAATCATGAAATTAAGTGAAATACAGTAGTTCAAAATACATGATTGTAAAGTTAGGACCAATAAGACTGCCTGCTGTAAGCTAAGGACAATCCTTGATACGGTTTAGGAAGAGAAAGATTGGGTGAATTTGCTTATGGGAGTGTCATTATGAGCCATCTAAATAATGAGGTATGAATCCTGATGTGTCAGAATAAACGTTTGCCGTAAGGGCAGGAGGGTATTCATGTCATCAAGCACTAGCAAGACTCCATGTGGAACGCTGCTGCATACTTCTCATCAGTCATATTCGAGAAGGTTGAATTAAAACTGGAAGCAGGTGCAGAGAGGGCTGGTGGGATAATTAAGGGCGCGGAGTGCTCATGTCACAGGAGGAGTCTAAACAACAGTGGTTTGTTTCTCTGGCAAAAGGCTCTGTAGGGATGCTTGTTCTCTATAAATATGTGAAGGGGTAAGCGCTGTGGTGAAAGAAGTGTGATTTAAGTAAAAGAGTGTTGACACATAATACAGTGGATATAAATTATCCATTAATACATTTAGGCTGAAAAGAGAAAGAAAGGAAGAAAAAGTTTTCTAATTCTCAGAAGAATGAAGGCTCTGGAACAGCTTTTTAAAAGAAACAAAGGGAATGAGAAACCTAACTGCTTTTAAGATGCAGCTTGATAAATTTGTGAACCTGATTATGACGTGTGGCTGCCTGCAATTGCGTGCACAATTTCAGTCTTCAGAACCAGAATATTCCTCACAGTCTTGTGCTCTTACAAGAATAGCATGCTGCTAGCAACCTGTGTGCACAGCATTTCTGTCTTAATTTTACCTTACTTAACATTCCGTAAATATCCATGCAAACGCATTGCTTGTATTGAGTGGCTTCTTAGGGATGAGAACTGTAACTAAGTGCGCTCAGAATGCAAGAAATGCAGGTGTCCTATTGCCTGCTCTGTGCCCTTTGGATTGAATCGGAACGACTGGGAGAAAAAAGGACACTGTACAGGCGTGTGTGAAACTGAGGATGAAAAAGGAGCCGTGAGGCTGCCCTTGCCCACGGGTCCTGACATTGAACACAGCATCCCGGCTGTTGTCTGGAACCTCATTTAATAGGAAGACAAGTTCCTGGCAGGAAAATGGTGCATTCTGAGGAAAAGAACTAGATTAAGAATTGCTTTCTCAGGCAGGGCCATGTTTAAAAATCCATTGTTGTCAATTGCTTTGAGTGCCCATACCGGAGAGACCAGACTGCCTGTCAGGCTGCAAAACGCAATTCAAGACACAGTGGTCTCTTAACTTTACTCATCCCCAGGGACACAGAAGGAGTTTGTGCAAAGGCTGATAAGAGATAGAGCAGGACTAGCATGTTACCTCACCTCCTGTAAGAGAACAGGCTATGAACTAAAATATTGTAATCCTAATCAGATTGCTGCTGGTTTAAGAGTGAAATGCTGTAGCTTGATGATGAAGTGATGAGAACACAGTATAGAATGCAAAATCTTGAATCTCCTTTTCTCCAGTGCTACGTTAGATGGTCAGTCATTTGCTTGATTGAGTCTAGCTTGTCAGCAAAGCTTGCAACAATATAGAAGTTCATTTACAAATACTATATATCTGTCAGACAAAAGCAGTTTGCTTTTAAACAAGCAGACTGGGTTTTTTGTTACCCATTTTGCAGTTCTAAGGTTTGGGTAATAAAGCTATAGATATACATTTAAGCTCTTGGGGTGTTCAACCTACAATTAATTCATTCTGAACCGATTTCGATTTGAATTCTGATGAAAATAAGTCCACACAGCACTGACAATTCATTGCATAAATGACAAAATATCAGCATACAGAATAATTGTGTTGAAAAAAAAAAAAAAGTATTTTTGTGCCTTTTAGAAATTTTCCCTTTCGTAAGTGAATGAAAAGCTGTGCACCAGTGGCAGCTTTAATGATTTGTCTAGCTGGGTGTCAGCCAGGGATTTTTTTGTCTTGCTTAATTGAAAGGGCATGTTAGGTATTTTTTAAAAAATAAGTTATCAAGCATCGGCATATTTTCAGTCATGAAGTGTTAACCTTATTCTTCAGACTGAAGAAAAAAATTGCTCTCAGCTTTGGAAGGGGCTGTATTTCCTGGAGGGGGCAAATCTCTGTTTTTGATTAATAGGTACAGTGCTTTGTGAACTTCTAAATGATATCTTTGAACAAGCTGCCACATTGTTTAGCTGTTTTGGCTTTCATGGGAAGACTTGAACATGGGTCATCAAGCCTATGTTGGTTCAAAGAAAGACTTCGTGGTATATGATGAGACATTTGTGTGGCAGTGAACACTACCAATATCCACCTAATTTATTTGTTCCACTCACTGTGTATATACATTTGGATGGCTATAAATATGGATGGTTCTTCAAGGTCCAGAAATGACAAGGTGCCATTTTACTTTAAAATTTCTGTTTTATTCAGTGCACAGCAAGGATATACTGCTACAGAAATTTTATTTTATTTCTCGCTTTCCCTTGCCTTTCCTTTTCTTTTTTTTTTTTTAATAAAATCTGCTGATATAACATTTGCTTGTTATATTTTTGAAGAACTAATGTGTTCCTCCCTTTATTCTCTTTTGCTGTCTTCCTCCCTATTTGTTTTTCTCCAAACTGCTGCTTTCATCCCTACTCCAACCAGCTTGACTTCCAGGTCAGTATCTTCTGCTCTCCTATTTAATTGCTCTTTCTGCAATGAAGGCTTTCGTTGATGCTTCATTTATTTGGCCATTTTGATTTCGTAGTAATAACTTCTGTTTGTCTCTTTTTGGGTTTTGTTTTTATTCTGCTTGTCCCCATTGTGAAGTTTTTGGTCGTTCCATTTCTAGATCAGAAACTTTACAGTAAATAAATGTTTTTGTCAAAAATCAGTAAGAAAAAAATGTTTATTAACAACATATTCAATTCATATGTTGTTTTGTGTGAAGATTTTTTTCTTCTTTCAGTTTTACTTTTATTATCTTTGTATAGGGATTTCAACATTGGGATCAACTTTTTGGTGGACAACCCAACCCAGTAGGTGATGGATTGAACAATAACAATAGTATAGAGAGAGATTTATTCTTAAGATCAGTGACTTATTCTTAATACTTGACCATCACCACTTTTACTGTTATTGCAGACATAATAGGATGTATTGCAGTGGTTCAGCTTCTGGTTCAGAAGCTTTTAGCTCTTTCTGCTGGACAGATTCTGGACCAGAACATAACTGCAAGGGAGGTGTATGTATGTGTATGCTTTATATGCTGTGTTTGTATGTAGTATTATCTAGTCAGATTCATGTTTTTCTTTCTTCCAGGTTTTAGATTAGTTTAGCTAGGGTTTGTACTTGTGCACCGTTTTTCAGTAATCTTATCATCTTATTAAGTATTATGTCTTTTGGTGCTTGTTGGAAGTAAAAATTGATTGTCAGCATTTTTTTTTTCCTCTTAGTAGGCCTCAATGTTAATTTTTCTTCCCCAATGCTTATGAATGGCTGTAAAGTGTAAATTAGTGAAGTGTTAAAACATCGAGAAACTAATAACTTTATATGGTTTGGACTACAGGGTCATCTCTTGCTTTCTTTCCCCATTTGTTTCAGAGTCGCTATTTTTTTCTCTTTTTCCTGTGACAGGTCTTTAAGGCAGTTCTGTACTCTTAAGCTCGTCCCTTATTTTTCATTTTTTGGAATTGGTGATTGAAACTTGCACAAAATTTTGTTTGCTGTACTGAACGAGCTTTGCTTTAGGCAGGAACTGAGCTGGTTTTCAATGAGTATCAAGGTAGAAAGTGTTGACGTCTTCATAGATCGGTCGGACTGGAGTATAAAGGAGGGTGTATACTGCAAAGACGGTCCAGGTGGATTTCACCTACCAAAGTTCTGCATTTGCAGATGTGGTTCCAGGTATCAGGTTGCCATGAAGTACATTTGACTAGAATCATGGCAAATGTCCAATCTGCCTGTATAGTACGTTCAGAGCTGAAGTTTTCAGAATTTTTATGTCAATGTATACTTTTTGCACAGCATTGTTCACATTTCACAGTTCAGATGTATCAGAGAAGTTTCAGACGTAGATGCCTTCAAACTGTATGGCAAAAGATGGGTCATTATGAAAAGATTGACAAGACAAGGGTTTTTTTTTTCCTGATGTGCTTTAATGCACATTGCGATCGCAAGTTACTTTCCAGCTGGAAAATTTTGTTTCTGAAATTAGAGGCTTATTGATTGCAGTAATGAATGAGAGAAACGCTTTCTTTTTATTGTCTACTACAAGCACATTGTAATGTGCTTGATTGGATAGTTATTACACCTGAATTATAAAAAGAAATACTTAATTTATTTTCAGAATCTTTCTTTCTTCCAGAAATTAATTAAATGAGTTTACTCTGGAGTTGTCTATGATGAAGTTATTGTCTGAATGGATCATTCTGGCATTTCTATCAGAACATACTCAACATTGATTGAAAATCTCTCTAGCCAGAGAGAGCTTAAAAAAGGTTTTATGCCATGCGATTGTCATTATGGTTGATTTCACTGGAATTCAATGATTGGTATGCAGAAACATTTGTTCAGCAGTTGGAGGTGCAATTTCTGTTATGTTTTATTGACCTAAAAAACCAGCTGACCTTGCTGAAGCAAACTGTCCTCATAACCCTGCCAACTTTCATCCCTAGAGTCCTAAATAAGTTGTAGCGTATGATTAGAGTTTATTGTGGGATTTCAATGAAGTGTTAAGTTTTCGCAGCTTGAATCATCATTAAGGTCAAAACTTAATTTAAGAAACAGATCTATTAATTTCTTTAATTTCTGCTAATCAATATGTTCTTAGCTGTCATTTTATTCATCTCTATTTATATGAGGTTAGAATGATTAGAAAAATGGTGGATCTGTTTTATACCATGGTGGGCTATTAATACTGATGGCAATCAAGAAAATGCATTGGCATAACCCCTTCCCTATACAATACCCTCTACCTATACAATATAAAAATGTTCTGAGCACAAGAATCAGTACAGTAATTTTTTTTTTTTTTTTCATTTAAGTTACAGCAGCTTATATACTTCCCAAACTTTTCTGGCTGCAGATAAAGAGAACATGGATATTTTTCCCATGTATAACATACTGACCAGTGCTGGAAATTTTCCCACCAGCCTCCGGTGTTGGCCTTCCTAATTGTTTCCGTGGGAGGCTCAATCAGATGTGTAAGGCAAGGTTTAACAGAGTTTTAAATTTAACTTATGAGCCTTCCACAGTTTTGTCAAATGTCAGTTTGATGGTTCCAAGGGCAGAGTGATATGTTGTTCAAAGATAATTTCCCTGGAGAAATTGAGATAGTGTACTAATGAAAACTGAGAGAATCCGTGATATACATTACTCTTCTGAGGGACTGGTTATTCTGAGTGAGAAACATAGTTGTCACATTGGATAACGGGCAGATTGTTGTCATGTCTTTCTGTTTTAGTTCGTTTGCTACATATACAGAACCAACATTTTAACAACGTGAACATTTTAACATTTAAACATTTTGAGAGAGATGAAGATTTAAGATGGGATTAGAGTTTTCTGATTACATGTGGGGTTTTGAATTTGTGTGCATTTACATTTCATTATACTTAAGAAATAGTATAGTAGAAAGTTTATTTCCTTGGAATTCTGCTTAATTAAAAAAAAGGAAAATAATATATTACAAAATAAGCAGAACTCATCGTGGTAAACAGTAAAAAGATACAAATAAAGCATTGTTGTTCATTTGTATCCCACTCACTCCTGAACCTGTCTGCTCAGTTCTTTTTGACCTTTCAGTTTGCTTAAAGACATGCAGAGGTTAAAATAATTTCTGAGACAACTAGAAATTGATTCTTTAAATAAAGAAGGAGATTTTGCAATTTCTCAGTCGTGCTTTTTTTTTGGTTTTGATTTGGAGTAGAAATACTCTGTGGAAGTAAATGGATATGCAGCACAAACTGGATATGAGGAGAAAAGAGCTCTACATCTCTGAAGGAAAAATATCCACTATGGATTGGGTTGAACCTGACTTCTGCGTTGGGGAAGAGAAGAACAGAAGGAACTGCTACTTTTTTCATTTCACGGTTCCTAATTCCAAGACAAAGCAATATTTCTTATGGTTCTCTAGACCTGCTGCTTCCACTAGTTTTCTCCAGGGGGAAGATCCACAGAGCATATTTCTTTGTCTCTTGAATGTGTGAATGAAGTAGCCATACAGCACTCTTCTGGGGAGCTTGGTAACTGCCTGGGTGCAACGCTGTCAGGATTCCTTGTGTACAGTGGAGGGGGGTGTGTGTGAAGAATCATTGTGAGATAGCACAGCTTACCCTCAAAAAGCTGTGACTGAAAAGAGACAGGGGAGCTAAATTTAGGAATTGGACTGTTTGTGGAACCACTTCTTCCACTCATATTTTTTGCTTCCATCATGCAGGAGCAACATGACTGGACAATGTGATTGCGACTGGATTGAAATGCTCTGATCTGAATTTATAATAAGGGGAAGTTAGTATGTCAAAACAAAAAATTGTACAAAGTGTACCTGATTTATTTGGAGGTCTGAACAGGTTACTGCAAGAGCATGGAAAGTTTGATTTATGCGTTGAATGCTAATGGCTGGATTTATCCTGAGAACTGCTAGATTGAGCCGGGAGTTGCAGTTGAAAGATTTGATTCAGAAAGAAATTGCAATGAAACATGAAGTGCAGCAAAGGCGGTTTTTCGTGATGGCTGTCAGGCTGAGCTGGGCATGCTGTGGAGCAGTTGGATGCAGATAATAACAGGACAGACTTGAGAGTCGATGGGGATTTTTTGTTGGGTTTTTTTTTGTTTGTTTGTTAGGGTTTGTTTGTTTGTTTGTATGTTTTTGGAAGAAAAAAGCTTACCTGGACAACAGCTAGAAAAGACCTGATGAAGCAGGAGCAGGACTGCAACTCCTTAGTTGCAAATACCAGGCAACAAACTATTTCCAGTTACTGTTATCGCTAATGGTATCAATTAATAAAATAGCTGAGCAAGCAATTGCCGTATTAAATCAGATCAAATATCCTTCTCATCTAGTGTCCTGTCATCAGCAGTATTTTTTTTTTTTTTTAAAGAAGAACATCAGAAGAAAATGCAGAACAATCCTTGGTGTACGAGAGATGTGTGACAGATGAGTCTTCTGGTACGGATTTCACACATGTTCATTTAAACTGTCATCCAGTAAGAATGTGCTGAGAAAGACGGTAGTGCAATGCACTGTATTGGAGTTTCAGTGGTTGCAGGCAGATATGTGTTGAAACAAAGTGATATGAACCATAGTTTGGAACAAAATTTTACTAGGTCTTTTTCATTCATGCATTATCCTCATGTGGATATTTCTAGCATCTCTCTAGGGCTTTGGAGGGAACTGTGTCAGACTAAACACTTCTTAAACAAAGATTTTGGAAAACTTCCCAGATTGTGTGTTAGGTAAACCCTTCCTCCCACGTTTTTGTCTTTGAGGTGAGAACTGTTTCAGTGACTTCTGTGACACTTGCTTTATTTCTACCAGGCAGAGTTCTTGGTTCTCTCAAGGCAACAATATATTCTTTTTTTGGTGCGTTTGGAGGCAAAAAAGTTGTCACACTGAAGCACTATCATAATCTGAGTATTAAGAAATCTTAAACTAGGCTTCAAACATTTGAGATGTAAAGGAGGGGAAAGAAGAAGAAGAAAATAGGATTATTTGAATTTGTGGCTTTATTTTTCTTTTTTAAACCCAGCAATAAAATTGCCTTGTGTTTTTTGAGACCTATAGATCTGTGTGGGCTGCAAGCTTGCTCCTTTGAGTGAAACTGAAATAGCTATGTAATCTATTAGTAACAGGAGCTGGGAATGTAATGAAGAGCTTGAATATACTAAAATTCATTTATCTTAATTGGTAACTCTGGGCATTACAGCAGTAACTGGAGAATTAGGGATGTGGTAATCAAATTCTTTGGCGATTTAAAAAATATTGTTTGGCTTGGATGGGGGTTTTTGCCCATTTTTTTGCACTGGTCATTTTGATTCCAGTCCTTTGTATCAACATAGAGAGAAAACAGAGGGTGCTTCTTAGTTCTCCTGTTGAGTAGATGTTATGACGTGAAGTTTGCTGTAGTCTCATCTTCAGGTGAATGGCAGGAAAACCAAGCGTTCTTCAGTAACAGATGACAATATTAACTTCTTGTGATAATATTCTCTGAGGTGTATAGCAGAATAGTGGCCTTTATTACTGAAGGGTAAAGTCAGTGCGGCCAAAGTTAACCAGAGAGTATTACCTTCCTCCAAATTCTCTTGTCCAAAAGCAAAACAAAATTTTACTCTGTTGTCATAAGCTTATTTCATGGGTCTTAGTGTCCCCTGTTAGCCTTCCTGGCGGCAGGGGCAATCCAGCCCCAGGGTGACAACGTTTTCCTGCCTTTCCAGGAGGCATCCACTCAAACTTTCCTTCTCATCCTATATTATAATAGACGTGCTGAGAAAGCTGAGCTACTCTCATTTATGCCACTGTAGAATGGATATTTGTTTCAGTTACAAGATCAAATGGCACCACTGTAAAAATGAAATTGTGTTACAGGGTCAGCTGTAGGATGGTAGGTTATGTTGTTACGCAGTTTAGGAGTTTAAACAATTATAAAGGCAATTAGTTCAGGCAGGTGAAGTCTTGCCCCTGCTGCTTTTCAGTGGAGAGGGGAAAATATAGTTCTTCTATAGAGAAAAGGAAAAGAGTGGGAATAAGATCTGCTAGATATTCTGCTCTGGAATAGTGAGGGCAAGAAGGGAAAAGGTGAGACAGGATTTTTTTTCTCTAGTAGGGTAATTGGTTAGTCAGACATGCAAAGAAAGGAATCCCTTGGGATTTGGGGATGAAGTATTGCTCAAAAATGTGGTCTTTATGAAAGCAGACATGGAAAAAAATCTGTTTATTTCTTTCGAGTCTGTCTAAACAAAAATCAAGGAATGATTTTATTTTTTTTTCCTTAGGAAGTCTTCATTCAAAACGTTTTATTCATATGTGCCTATGTAGTAGTCTGTAGTAATCTGGGAGCTTTTTATGTTAAATTTTCACATTAAAAGCAGAAAGACTTCCAAATTCAAATGAAGCAGAAGAAATGTTATTTTGTAAAATGGTGTAATAGCTTTGAAATAGAGAATGGAGCTGATTTACACCAGTGTTATACTTTAGTTCCAGATTAATCAGTATGAGCCGTGTCCTCCTGAAGGCGGACAATTATCAGGTCACTTGTAGTCTCAGAATTTGGGTGCATTGTATGGTGTTATCAAATGAAATAAAGAGGCTGTGCAGAGAAAGTATTACAAGTTTTGGCACCATTTTTAACAAAGTAACAGATATTCATAGCAGCTTTGTCATCAGACTGTTGGAATAACCAGAGACAAAACCCCAAATGAAAGAATTACCCTGGAGGGGGAAACATATTAGAAGTGGTAAATTGCTTAATTATAGCTTTGGGATCGACTTAGGCTCCATTCTACATATGTTGCTTGTTTTATGGGTGGTGTATATTGTGTCAGTGGTGAATATGCACTTGGTGTGGGTTGTGGATCAATTTTGGTAAGGCTTCACTGAAACAGTTCACACCGATGCATTTATATATACATTTTCCTGTGTTTTGAGGATTCTGTATTGGGAGAATCAGACAGCTATTTTGCACCTTTGTTTTTCCCCTTTTTGCTACTGCAGTTGTGACACACCTTACTTCAATGAGGAATACTCTTCTGGGCAGCTTTAGACATACTAATTCTTTTCTCACTCACAACAAGTGCACTAGCAAGAAATAATTGCATTCTGTCTTGCTGTAAGATGACATGTTTGTGAGTCAGTGGACCTCACAGAAAAGGTCATTGTCTACAATGGTGATATGGCTCCGCAGTTTTGTGGTCAGTAGATTTCATTTTACAAAGAGAAAGGCAAAATGCTTATGAAATAAAAAATTATATGTTAATAAATTTTAATCTGTTTTCTTCCTGTGGTTACTATCGTTACTCTCTGCCATTTTATATCAGGGCATGAATTTCTTTGATCTAGACGAATGATTTGGCCTGGAATGTACAAGCATTGCTTCTGAACATCATCTAATTCATTAAAAAAAGGGTCAGTCCCAATATAATTTTTGCCATTCAGGGAGAAAGAATAGAAGTTATTTTGAAGCTCAGCTCTGCTGGACACACTGGCTGTGTCAAAGAAATTATTTCTTAATAGTTGGGATGATTGCTTTTGGTTTTGCATTTAAGGTATTCTTTATTTTTTTAATCATCGTGAAAATTGTATTACTTAAGAAAATAAAAAAGGTTAAGAATAAGGAAGCCCTCCAAATTTTAAAAGATGTTTGGATACTAATAATTCTTTAGGTTATAGAATCTGGATTAAAAAAAAACACAATAATCTGAAAGTTTTTGTAAATAAAGAGGAAGATACTGTTTAGGTTTTTATTAGCATATCGTAAGTGTTAGGGTGACTAGAGTCTAACTTATTAAATAAATTTAGCAGTCAAGGAGGGATTTCTTTTTGAAAAATGATGGTTATTTGAGGTATGTTATATTTTCTTTGTCATATCAAAATTTCAGCTTGTCATGGATATAGGTTTTCTTATCATGATAATACCTATTTTCCCCAGACAAATCCATCTATGGGTTGTAAGTGAATAAACAGGGTCCTTGCATATTTGTCAGGAACGTGTCTGTCAGTAACCCTCTTAACATCTCTTGTGATGTTTACAGTTTGCTGGAGAACCCATCTTTGGTTTTCAGGTTCAGATTGGTAGTAGCAAATACATTTGTGGTAGACAAAAATGCCAGAAAGAATACTTAACTTTGTTCATATATTGATGGAAATTCTTATTCTTATGGATTTCAATTGAGTTGGATCTGAATTTTAAAGAATTACCCTTATGCTGCTGTTTTAGTCTTGACTCAAAAAATTAAATGGGAACCTAGGTGTACATTTTTGACAGTGAGAACTGAATTGTTGGAAATATTTCTGCTGAGTCTTACTGAAGTAATGTAGTTCAGAATGGACATTCACATGGACAGGATTTGCAGGATCAGGTCTTCTGCATGACTAGCTACTGAGATCCAGAGTGCCTAGTAAAATGTAGAGATTTGTTTTATTGCTCACATATGTGAATTGTTTGCAAAGGTATGGACTATTTATAATGGAGAAAGAGATGACCTGTTAAAAAGAAAAATTAATTTTTCAAGTGATGATGTTGGTCATATTCTACCCAGCGCATGCCTACAACAATAATTGAAGTTGTTGATTATTTTAAATATGTACACTAGATTAAATTTTAAAATGTATTTTTGAGACTTTCCTATTGTATAGAAATTACTTGTTTTGATTAAATCTTTGTATTTCATGTTTCTTTTTTTCCCCTGAAAACATTGTTTGATAAGTGTCTTGCACTCTACCTTTATTTTTTTATTTCCTGAGGAGTACAGGTTTCCAGCATACTGGAGAATTTTTTGATTGACTTTCAGACAGCTGGTCCCATTGTAATGCTGTTTAATGTGATGAAAATTATTACAGAAACATATTCCATTAGAAAATGTTACAGATTTTGCTCTTGGGAGTATTTTACACGTCTGCATTTTTTGGATGCTTTGAGGAAAAAGAAATCTTTATGAAATAGAGTAAAGGCTATACTAAGCATGTAACACTTAGTTTTGGCTGACATTACCAACTTTTTGGCCAAAGTACCCAGGTGGCTAATTAAAGGTGGGAATTTAATGAAATAGTGTGATTTTCTATAGCTATCAGAGATGAAAGCATTGGAGTTTAGACAACAGTTACGCAGTACTGTAAAATGCAATCTGAAAGATACATATATGCAGAAACTAAATGTTAATATTTGTCCTAAAAAGTTGGACTGAAGGATTTATATGTACTATAGTTAGAACGGCGAGATCAATTTGTGTGCTATTCCAGATGAGGAAGAAAAAAACACAAAGGAACATGGTTAAATGTAGTCATTGTAATTAGTAATATTCATACTAGCAAGAATTAAGTGCTACTACTGTTTTGATATTTGTCTTTCTGCTCATCAAGGGTCTGGGTCTCCATGACACTGATGTCTATTTCTTAAAAATATGTTTCAATTTAAAAAAAATTAAATAGAATGAAGGGCTAGTGTAATTGATGTCAGGGCATCTTGTTATTTGCACAGCAAAATCAAGGGGCTCTAGGTTCTTTGGTCTGGACTTCATAAAAGACAAAGCTATGGGGCTGTATAAGAATTTTTTGCCTTTTCCCTTCACCTGTTTTCTTCGGATCTATGATATTCTAGGTAGACCTAAATTTTTAGCAGTCGTAGTTCAATGGTTCTTCAACAGCATCAGAAATCAGAGCTGCTACAGTCTATTGATTCCTGCGTTGGTGGTCTAAGGCCATTTTTCTGAAAAAGTTGTTGGATATTGAGGAAAACAGATGTGGGCATTGCTATGGCTTAGATAGCTGATTTTAAGTCTACTGCCCACTTGAGGTATAAATTAATGGCTGTGGAGCATTCTGTGTGTTGAAAAAGATTATAGAAAATCATCCCAGGTCAGGAAGATTCAGGAAGAGGAATGGGGAGTTATGACTGGCCAATTTTTAATGGAGTAGCATAGCTACAGTCTACTGTGTATTTATAGTTCAGAGCAAGGGCTTGATCTAGGTTTAAAAAAATTCATGAACTCAGTGTAATGTACAGTAAGGTAGTTTCTAGAGAAGTATATTACTTTATATAATCTTTTTCTCTTCATTAGGAATGAAACATTGTCTAATGTACTAGAAGAATCAAATTTTATTTAGATTCTTTTCTTATATCTGGTGTTCTTCATCTGTTCTTTATTAACTTCCAGTATCATTGTCATCTAGTATTTATGTGGCATGGGTGTTTGCTGGACACTGCTTCTCTATATTGAATGGTCAAATGAGTTGGAAGATGCCTATGAAGTCCTTCAGTTTGTAACTATTTTTTTAAACTATTCAAGATGTGCTTACATTCTAGCTCCATTATGAGGACAACTTAGCTCCACTCTGAATTCTTTTTGTCTGTAGATGAAGCTGCTAGATGTTTTATGACAGTTGCTGACTGGCTATAACCATAGGAACACAAACAGAAATTTAAATTTGTCACCTGAAAAAGTGTCATTAACCAGCCATTTTAATGTTTGGCAAAGATTAAGCATCTGTGTAAGGTGTTAGTCATCTACGCTGCTTTTTAGACTGCTTGTTTCCTTCTTAAATGTTATGAGCTCAGAACATGGTTTCTTTAAGCCAAATGTGGTCTTGGCACCACTTCAGTGTGCTCTGGGCTTGGGTGCTTTAGAACTAGTTTGAAGGCTGGCTTTCCAGGTATGTGAAGGTTTGAAAATTACAAACACAGCATAGTATTCTGTACTAACTAGTTTGAGATGACTGTAATGCCTAGCTCAGTGATTAAACAATTTAGCTCACTATAAGATAATAGATACCCAACTTCAAAATGAACTGTAACAATATGGAAAATTGGAAAGTTGTGGATTTCGTCTTACTGCTTTGGGGTAGTTGGGCTATCAAGCATAATGCTTTTGCATATATTTTAGTATCAGAATATGGTTAACAAGTGAGGGTAAGATCAATTCTAATGCCCAGACCCCTGAAGCATACGTTTCAGATTCTGAAGACATATGCCTTAAACAGTAATGTTTTATTTATTTTATTCTGTCTAATGAATTTTGTGGTCTTATAGCTTTAAATTGAAACAGTGTAGCAGAACACTTAAAACTAATGCCTCATGATAAAGTATAATGTAGACTCTGCTATGCGTATCAGCATAGCTACTAGTAAACTGTGTGGATATTTTGTATCCTATATGGCAATGGCATATGATATTGTGTACCTTTCCCAAATATTTTTTCTATTTCTCATGCATAATCTTTACTTATCCTAATCTTTTTTATTCAAAAGCATTTTAGAAACAGAGCCATGTGAAAAAATACCAGAGGAAGCATACTCAAAAATATTCTGAATCGAGGTTTATATTTGATGTATTTGCTATTAAAAAAAAAAAAAAAAAAGGTGGGGAATGTGTTCTTGCATTTATTTCCTCTAGTGAACTTCTCCTGTATCTTAAATGCAGGCCTAAAAGGAAACTACTCAGCTAGGCTTTTTAATTGTAGCATTTTCTTTCCGTTTCCATAGGCATGTAGTTAGTTGTGGAAGAAAGAGAGGCTATGACACAGCTTTCTTTTATTTCCTTCTCTTCAAGATTTTGCATATCACAGGCACCAGATGTTTTCCTTTGCAGCTTTACCATGTTCTACTTTTCAGTGTGGCATTAGCCAGAAACTGAAATGGGAAGTTGTGAGAGGGGAAGGGTGATGAAAGAAGCAGTTAGCATTGGCATAAAATTGAAGTTCTTACAGAGATTAAATATAAATTAATTTATCATTTACTCAGCATTAGATTGAAAACCATTTTATATTTTAACAGCACAAAGTCATAATACACCGCCAAAATTTCTGCCAAATACCACATTTATATATGAAGTTGTGAAAGTCATTTTCATTTTATGCTGATTAGGTCTATTCTTACAATTATGCAACATCGACCCATGAAAGAGAACTAATTTTCACTTGGAGCTGCACAGAGCATCTAATGTATATGTGAATAGTTGATTTAGAAAGACAAAGGGCATCACTCAAATTCTTGAGGAAATTTAGTAAAAAATAGACAACTCAATAGCTAAACCCATCATATTCTTCAAGACCTAGAAACAAGTTTAAACTGGAGCAGGCAATTTCTGCTTGTTTTTTTATTAATCTCTCAGTGTAACTTTGACAGAAATACTCCTGCTGTTTTTCACACTGTCATGTTGCTTTATTATTGGTTAGCTGTGGTAGGCTCTTGTGTTTTGCAGAAAATTAACCTTTCTTACAACACTATGAAAAAAGTACTGGTGGTTTATGCTATGCTGCCAGGCCTATTGAGGTAGGCCTCATGTAGGCAGGTTTCTTCTGACCATCGTATAGTGTATTTTTTTTGTTCTCAAGTGAACTTAATTTGGGGATTTAAACATGATGGCAAAAATCTACCAAACGACAGCTGTAGTGCTGTACTGATGGTCTCTTTCAGCTGGGAAAAAGGTGTTGTTTCCTAGGAGTCTTGTCATTTTGTTAAAGGTATGTCTAAAGAGGAAAGAGTCTCTTTAGGTGTGTGGTTTATTAGAACTATATCTGGGTACTATAAAAAATATTAAAAATACAAAAAAATGTAAAAAATATTTGAGAATATTTAAGGAAGATACAGGCTAAGATCTCAAAGTCTCTAGCGCTGCAGAATTCTAACTCCTGACTAGAGTTGGTTCCACCTGGAGAAGCTCAGCTGTTCATCTTCCAAGCACCGTTTTGTGTAATATAGAAATCATTGTACTAAAATAAATTTCAAAACAATGTTTTTTGATAATTTTTTTCTCTCAAACTAGTCTATTTTCTGGTAACAATGTCTTGTTGGGGATTCTTTTAGCTTTATGGTATGTACAGTCTTCACAAATTTTATTTCTAACGTTAAAAAATTAATGCAAAAGACAAATGCTGGAAACAGATGATCAGTTAGGCTAATCTACCTTTTTGTGCCTGTGTGTAACAGGCTGATGCAAACTCTTGAACACAGCTACAGGATAAATGTGTTTTTCAAACAGAGGAGTTTATACTTGTATTTTTAAAAAACTATCTGTGAGCTTGATGTAGATTATTTTAAAAAGTGAAGATTTGTATTTGAATTAGTTGTACCCACTTTTATTCTTCTAGGCAAGTTGAAGTTACTTTTTTTAGTAATAATAGATTAGCTTTTCTGTTAGGTACTGTACCTACAAACTTGTATGTGAAGTGTCTTCTAAGAATTTTCAATACTGCATCCACATCTATTGATTAGAGATTCATTGTTAATTTTTCACAATAAATAAGTAGTGAAAAAAACAGTGGTAGGAACAAAGAAACCATTGATAGAAGGAAATATGAAATGACCTAGTTTCTTTAGCATAATAAAATCAGTGCAAGAAATGTATTCTCTGGCTTTATTTTTTTTCACTGCAAGATCTAATGTGGAAGCAACAGAGACATTTTCAGTGATCCTTTTGGGCATTGAATAATATTCTCTTCATTTCCCAAATTAGGATTAGTGCGTAGATCTCATTAGGAATTTGCACATGACTTTATTTTTATATACATAAAAGGAAGCAAATTCCTCAAAGTCAATGAAAGTCGGGAAAATAATAGCTAAGAATCCAAGCAGGTAGAAAGCATTACTGGAAGGATATTTTTTCAGTGCCTACCAGGCAAAATTAGCTTGTCTTCTTTCTTAAAAGGGTGTATGCTAAGTATCCGAATCACGAAAGTTTCTGGTAACTTAATGAATAAGATCCACAGCAAAAGATAATTAAACCTTGAAAGAATTTAGTTTTGTTTTTTTTTTACTTGAGTACAGTCTTAACAAAAGAAAATAGATAACGGTGGTAGGCTGTTTCATTTTCATTAGAAGTTACTTGTAAATCTATTTGTTGATGGTCTTCTGTAGAAAGAAGTCTCATTATTAAATAAGGTAGAAATTTAATGTTTTTGTTATGCACAAAGCTATTTGTAAAGGTATCCCTTATTCTTCATGGCATATTTATGATCTGACCTTCTACCCCCTCACACTTTAATCCTTAGAAATGTTGTATTTATAGTCCAGGTTTTCCAAAATAGAATTTCACAACGTATGTTAGTCATCACCTTCGCCTTCTGCTTCCTTTGAAATTAATGCTACTTAAAGCACCCATTAAAATTGTTCCCAAACTGACTGAGTGTGTAAGGATTGTTGGATAATCTCCCTCTGTTATAACAACAATTTTTCTGTGTAGTGTATATATAACATGTATATTTGTGAGCAAACGATAAAACAGAAAAAAATCTTGGTGGCCCAAATAATTGCTTTACCATTGTATAATCTGGTGTTATTAAAGCTGGTTTGATATGCCATCTTGAAAACAAGGTGAAGCTGTATTGTTTACATCTGATACTTGGAATACTTGTATCTGTTGGAGAATCATTGTCCTGTGTCATAGTCACAAGTCAATTTATAGAGAAAAAGAAGTGATTGCAGTTATTAACACGAGTGCATATGTGTATACAATTCTTAGACATATGAAGGACCAAAACAAGAAGGTTGCCAATCTGAAGCACAATCAGCAAATGGAGAAAAAGAAGAATGCACAGTTGCTGGAAGAAGTTCGTAGGCGAGAGGACAATATGACTGACAACTCTCAACATTTACAAGTGAGTTTAATCTTCAATTTTGTTTTAAAACCATCAAAGTAATTACACTTATATTTCACTGTATCTCTTACAGGGTGTATAATGTATCTCTAACCACAAAGAGCTGATGGCTCTCTCCTTTCCTACCAGAGGATGCACTACTGACTTCAGTTGCATCCATGAAATATTTACTATTTATGGTGAGGAAAAAACAATAGAATTTGAAGCACTTTCCTCACAAGGGCTGTATTTTACTTATTTAAAATCAAGTAGGTCGTTATAGCTTGTTTTGAACAGAGTCAGAAAATAGAAGGATAATTATCCTTTCTGGATTCTATTTCTGTGCTATTCACAGCATTATATTCACAAACCATAGCGAGGTTATATAGTGTGGTTATGAATGTTTGGCATGTTTGACTATCAAATAGTAGCGTGCTGTGATTTTTATTTTTCTTTTTTTTCTTTTTTTAAACTGGGCATATCTGGGTGATTAGCTCTGTAAAATACAGTTTAGTTTTTCAAGAGCATTCAGTTGTATTACCGAAATTCTGCCATGTGTTCCAGTGTGGAGGTTAAATGCAAAAACATTTGAGACCCGTGAGCCCATTCCTGTTCATGTTTCTAGATGTAGCTCTTCACACTAAGTTCCATTGCCTGGGAGTGGAATTCTGTATCAGCAGGGATATCATCGTCTGGTTGCACACTCAAATAATTTGATGAGTGTGGTTTGGTCTTATTAACACTCTGTACATGCATATGTAGTGGGTTAAATGGGTAAGGATAGATTGTCTGACAGGGTAATAGTGAATCTAGAATCCTCACCAAAGATGATTTTTATCTTACGTACTTAGATGTAGCATAGGAGACCACTGGAGAAAGCTGTAGCTGTCTCATTTGACAGATCTCTTATAATCATTACTGTACAGTTACATCAGTGACTTTTTTCTTAAAGTTGGAAAGAAATGGTTGTCCTATATCTCTTTTTTATTTAAGATAGGCTTTGAACCTTATTCCAGGAGAATTTCTACAGTTTGGAAGTTATTGAGTTCAGGCATTGAGATGTGAAAGATAATTAGCTGATCTGATGAAATGATACATTAAATGATACATAGTAGGGAATTTGTATTAAAGTCCACAAAACAAGCTTGATGCTTGACTTAAAAATTATCCTCTGAGATCTAACCGTGAAAAACTATGAAGAGAAGTACCGATTTCTGTCCAGAACATCAATGCCTCCACACCCAGTGTTTATAGGCAAGTCTAATTTACAGTGCAAAATATTAATTTTGCCTTGATCTGGTTAATATAATGGGTTTCTGGAAAATTTCCAATACATGGAATTTGACCCTCACATGCTTCATATGGTACTGTGTTATCTCATGTATTCCTGTATGGAAAATGGAGAAATCAACAGCAAACCTCTCTTCAGGTTTGTGTTGCTGAAACTCTATGTCAGAATCAAGTTCAGGAAATGATACATTATTTATGCATCAGTGTAGTGTTATGTATACTTTATAACCTTGGTTGTTACATACTGATTATTATTGCAAGTGATATAGTAATAAAACCTTGTGAAGTATTTGGTCTGACAATGTGATACATCAAAATTAAATTTTAGTGTTAAGCAGCTACTTATAATTAATGTGGTTCAGTAAAGAGAATATATTAGAGTTTTATTTTTCAGTATTATTTTGGAAATCTATCAGAGTGGCGTGATCACTAGAGAACACAAGTCATTCCTGTGGCTTTTGATGTTAACTGCTATATTTGGAGCTTTCAAGTCATGTGATGGGAATGGGTCTACCAAATGGAAGTAGTACGGCTGAACATCCTGAATTTAGAAAGAAAAAACCTTGTCTAGTGTATAGCTCTTCTGTGCTGTTCACTTGCTATAAAACATTTACACACTATGAGCAGTTTATGAAAACCAGTTAGCTGAGAACTGTTACTTCTCTTTTACTAGGCCTTAAAATGTTAATATTTTAATATTGCGTACTTCAACACATTGCTTTCAGTAATGTATGTGTGTCTGTGTTGTGGCCCATCCTACGCTTGCTGAGCTGCTGGGAAAGTGAAAAAGAGAGGATACCAGCTGCTTCTGCCTGTCAGTAGGTGCTCTGCATTCTCCAGCTCAGCCTCCAGCAGTTGCAAGAACAGGAGGAAGTGAGTATTGGCTGCCTGCGCCACTGGTGTGCTGGTACAGCTGATCCTGCCTTCCGGGGCATAAGCAAAAAGGGCAATCTGCTGCTCTCATCAGTTTGCTGCCATGGCTAGTTGTTATCTTTCCCATGTCTAAAATGTTTCCTCATTTCCTTGGCTTATTTCTTCCTATGACTTTCTTAATGTTGACTGTTGTGTTCACGCAGGGCTGGATGTGTTCTCTCATTGGGGTTTGCTTCTTTAGTGAATTAGACTGGCTGTCGCTGCATGGATCGCTGGAGAGGCAAATCCACCTGAATGAAAATGGCTTGTTTGACGTTACAGATTGAGCCATAAAATACCTGGAGGCGCGCAGTTGCAAATAGAAGTTTGACTCTCCAGCACTATGATGTGTTCAAGTAAATCCCTAAAGAAACAAAGTGAATGGAGAGGGATGGAGAAAAGCAGCCAAACTGATGAGCGTCTGGCAGCTTTTTCCTTCCCGGGCAAATTTAGATACAGAGTTGCTTTGATCTGGTTGGTACAGGAGACGGATACCTTCAAGGGACCCTTTCCAAAATGGGCTTGACAATGTGTCCTTGTATGATTGCTTCTTTCATAAGATTAAGGAAGATGGGGTAGTGGTAGTATCTGGGGCTTTTTTTTTCTTTCTTTTGTTCTTGTGAGGTAAAGGAATTGTTATTTTCTGTGGAAGTTCCTTAGGGTTTGCTTTTGAAAATGAATCATAAAATTCATTGTTCCAGTAAAAGCTCATGATGCTACTTCTGCATCTAATGGAGACATGCCCCTGCCTCACAATTGAGAGCTTGAGGTTTCCCTGTCATGGCAAGATTTGGGGAGCTTTTAGTTGTTCTATGTAAACGCCATGGTGAACCTTGCAAGTAAAGCAAACAGTTTGACATTGAGTAGCGGAGGTAACATGACTCTGATGTGCATTTATTCTGATAGGAGAGTATTTCCATTTAAAGTTTTTCTCTGCTATGGTTACTTTGTTTTGTATGTGTAAGGAAGTTACAAATATTAGCGGAGAATATCAAATCTTGTTCTTATATGAATCTGATAAGTAGGTGTTGACTGGTTAAAAAGCCAAACAAAGTCTAAAGCTCCAGTCAATTAGCCTTGGTATACAAAGGCAATTTTTTCATAAGAGCTGTTTAAGAAAAACCCCTCCTCCTCCATGGAGTTGTTTAAAGAGCAAGTATATCTTAAAATGCAAATGTTACCTTTTAAAAAATTTGATCAAGTGCACTGGTGAATGTAGTTATGATTTTGATTGGCCTGTATGGCTTGTTATTTCAGGGTGATTTTAATTTGAGGCTTTTGTACCTGTTCACATTCTATTTCATGTATTTGGTATAAGATAAATGTTTACTCCTGTAATGTGTAGCCATAAATGCCTGGGTGCAGAGATGGAACACACCTGTTTTCTGCAGGTCCGCATATGCAGCTACATTTGTGAATGTTCTAGATATGCATGTGTTCAAAAGGATACATATAATGCAGTAAGTATAGGTAAAATTATTTTCTTTCCTAAGGGTACAATACTTTCCCCAGGCAGCAAAATATAAACTGCAGTTCTCCTAGTGATGTGATATACAGAATTCAAATTGGGATAATGAATAATCTGACAGAGTAAATTACTTGATCGTTCTTTATTAATTGGCATTTCAATATTGAATTAATATCTTAGTAAACTATGGGGATCTGACCACCTTTTCTCGTCACTGTTTATAGTATCTTCTACTATGTTTAGATCTACTAAACACTATGTTTATAGGCATTTATAGTGCTTGTGTCTATGCGTACTTGTTACATTGTGAATGATGTATTTGAGCTGTTAGGGTAAAGTATATCCCAAAATTCTCTGGCCTGATGAAACGATTGTATTTGTTGGCTAGCTGTGATAAGCTCAGCTGAGAATTGAAGAGCAGTTAGACTAGTCAAATTACATCTACTTCAGCCAAGTCTCAATCCCTTTTGCAGAAGTACTGGAAAAGGTGTAACAGGAAGGCTAGTATAATTGTGCGTGGACCATTCAGGGAGTGGTTGAGGGCAAACTGAAGCAATCGGTTGAAGTGCCATCCATTTTGTACAGCTCAAGTAGGCGCTGAAGCTCTGCCCATTCAGCTGTCCACTTGCTTTCTTGTAGGTTTGAAGAAGTTCAGAAGTCTGTAGTTTCTTTGAAGTTTCAATAGTGTGTAATAGTTTCTGGGGCTTGTAGCATCGTGTATATTTGTGACACTTTTCACTATCTTTTCAGATAAAAGCCTCTCAAAGCTGGTTCATATCCTAGCATCAGTTCTTGCAGGTCAAATTTGAGCCTCTGATGGCCCATCTCGCAGCGCTGCAGGGCCACTGCTGTGATGGAGAGTGCCCTGGGATGCCTTGGGAGGGAATTCACTTTGGTTCCCTCAGCTATAATTGTGAGTGATGCTTCAGGTGTGGTTTTGGGGGGTTATTTGGATCACTGTAAAATTGGAAACATCAGGGAGCAGACTTCAGATTAATTCTTGGGAATGAAGAATAGTTGTGAGGTTTTCTGCTTTTTCCTTCCACAAATCAAGGGCAGACCTGTGCAAATCTTGCCAAACGTGATGGTCATATATTACATAAAGCATCACAGCAGGAGAGCTGGCCCTTGAACACTTTATCGTGAATTTTTTTGAGAATGGTGTATCAAACATGCCTTCATTTTTCTCTCTTTTTTGTCTGTCTTAAAAAGATAAGCCTTTTTGGGAAATGCTGAGCTAAGAAATATACAGCCATTATGTCATAAAGTTGTGCATAATTCCTCAAATCTCTTTGCAGGATCTTGAAATGTTATATAGATGTGAGACGTGTTTATTTCCTGAGATATGTTTTCTTTGATTCTTGTATGGAACATGTTTGTTCCAGTAACACTGTTACCTCAATAGAATTGGGAAAGAAAATATTGGCATAACATTGAGAACTCGAATGGGTTTGGTTTTGATTCTGATTTTCAAACCTGCTGTAATAACAACAACAAAGTCCTTTCTTTTCTCTAGAGTAAACAATAAGAATGTGCATGTAATAATATTCCCATATGTCTCATCACATAGGCTCAAGGGAAATTAAATATATGTTTTTGTCTGATTATACTTATAATAAATGTAAAGTATCAATTTAATAAGTGAATTGAATCTTATATAATCATATCTGTACTAAGTCCAGAAACACTTCTCTGAAAACTGTGTTCAAACTGTCAAAATGTCATAAAAGAAGTGCAGGGATGAGCCTGGAAACAAAGTGGAAAAGTTTAATACCCTGTTCTCTTCTGATCTACATGGCTTCTGTGTGTTTCTGCCTTCTCTTCTGGTTTATCTGCTGGAAAAGCTTTTTGACTCTCTCAGTGTTTTAAATGCTTGGGTTATTTGTCTCAATTCTCTTCTAGGTAGGTTGGATATTTTGGGGGGCAGAAATCCACATGCTGAAAAGATATTTCACTAAAAAAAATTGTCTTTGAGTGAGACAATGTATAATTCTCACTGATTTCAAATATCATATACAGGCAGCTTGATCAATGCTCTAAGCCTGATGTACTGTGAAACAGATTGTGTACACACCTACATTTTCCAGGTATACATATCTCGCTTTTTAAACAGAGTCCAGCATGTCAGCCTTGGTTTGTCACTGGACATACTGAGGCAAGGCAAGAAAACTAGTTTTTCAATAGTTTCACACTGACTGGAAATGTAGTCTCAGGTAATGAATAAAACGTGATCGGGAGCAAGTCCTATCAAAAGAGATATAAGAACTGGGTAGTTAATGTGCTGTCTGATTCTTGCCACGTGAATGTGGTACCTTACTCACTACTGTGATATCTTACTCACTGAAAATAGCTCCGAAGAGATTTCAGAGCTAGTCAGCGTGAATCCTTAAACTTGGATTTGTTTCTTTATTTTTTACTCTGTGCTTCAGCATGTAATTTTCATCTCCATAATAGTTCTAGAAGTACAAAATATACTGAAGACATAGCATCTTACTGTATGTTATGTCTGTGTCTTTTAAAATAAAATAGAAGCATGGCCTAAACAAGGGGTATACCTGACATTAGTTTATTATGATTTTTCTCTTAATGCAGTGTATTTCCTACTGCATTGTCTCAAAAACTTTGAAACTATAATATTAATAAAAAGAGGAAGCTAGGGAATGAGGTGAAGTCCTGCAAATAAAAATGAACAGAGCAGTGTAATCGGTTCAGAGCCAGAGGAAACAGTCATGACTGTTCTGCAGACAGGCATTAGTGTACGTAGCTGACATAAGGCAGGAGAGAATTCATTGCATAAACACATAGCTTTGTATTTATTAGTGCTAAAATACATATGTAGTGAGAAAACTCAGCCTTTTAGGAGGTTAAAATCATGAGTTATTGTATTAAAAGCGAATTCTAGTTTAAGCATGCATCTGAAGCTGGACCTATACCCCTCTGGAAGGCTTTCATAATTCTGAGTGTTTAAGAGATTCTGTATGTTTCTGTCTTCAGAAGACTGGTCATTTTTGGGGAAGATGGAGATAAAGTTGGGATTTTGCCTCTTACCCCATTCCTCTCTGATTTCCACAATGTGCATGCATGAAACACACATTGTGGTCTAGCTCTGATGAGTAGAATTGCTCCCTACCTCTCATTCAGCTGTGGGCGGAGGATAAGGGGAAATAGATTACTTTCTTGATATTGCGAGCAATCAGAACACACAGATGAGATATGATGGAGATAGACTTTTGGAAATATGTACAAAGGCAAGAAAGGTTGCAATGCTTGTGAAGTTCTTACCTCTTGATAAGATTTCTGCTATCAGATACCAATATTTTGAAACAAAAGTTGAGTTTTAGCAAGTCTGTGTCAGAGTCAGCTGCAACAAGTCTTTCAGACTTTGTGTAAGTTAATAAAGAATCATAAGGATTTGGAACCAGTTCCGTGACAAATTCAGAAGATGGGGTAAGCTACAGCAAGAATGAAGTTCTCCCTTTAAAGCTCCCATGGACTTGTTTGTGGAAAATACAGAATAGAAACTTATTTTTATTATGATTGTAGTGAGTTAAAAACTTATTTTACCAGAACTTTTCTACAATTAAAACAGAAGCTTAATGATGCACGTGATATTTAAGACAGAAGACTATGATGGTCTTGTGTTGTAGATGTCCTATTTAATATTGTAGCCCGTGCAGAAATATTTTTGACAACAAGCTTACTTCCGAAGTTTCACACTAAATTGTAAATTTTTCTACTGGATACATTTTTTCAAGCTGTTGCAAGTAATTTCTAAGTGAGTTGATTCCAAGTGCAAGTGAGCAATTTTTGGAATTTTTGGCCAAGTTCTCCATATATAGTCTGTTACGTTAATGAACTAACATATGAAGAAATGTAAAAGTCAAGATTTTATGCTAGTTTTCTGTAGCACATCTACAGAATTCTCTTCAATTTATTGCTTGAAAACTAAAATACGTTCTTGTATGTTTCTCTTCTCAAGCTATAGGTTCCTTGGGGACTGTAAAGTTTCATCTTTGAGTGGTTAAGCTGAAGTTTGGTCAATTTGTAAGAAAATTAGTGTTCGTGTACATATCAAATAGTTTTACCCCATAAAGCAAGAGTTATATACTAGCAAATGGAGAGAACCTGGCACAGTAGATTACACAGTTGTGCACATTAGTGATGCGTTAATGGGTACTTCCTTTGGCATTTCTTTGCTTCTCTAATTATAGCTGGATTTTGCCAAGATAGAGTGTAGCTAATAACTACAACCTCAAAAATGTCCAGCCTTCAGCAAAATGTACAGCTTATTATAAATTTCACACAGCTCAGGGAACCTTTTTTCTCTTGTGAATATCTTGGAAAAAGGCAGGAATTGCATTTTCCTAAAGCAGTCCTTTTCATGTAGTTGAACATAAATTTTTAATAGACATTTTGAAAAAGTAGGACTTAATAAACTATCTTTTCTGTGACCAATTTATAAAAAAAAAATCTTTGAATGGAGACTCAGGCAGTGGGTAATAGAAAAAATAAATAAGCCTGTGATGATGTAGTGCCATATATTAAAAGATGATTACCAGGTTAGAAGTGCATACTTACAAAAATCAGACTAATCAATTAAAACACACGTAAAACTATTGAAGACACAGCTTGTGAACTTACCTTCAGATTTCCAACATAATATAAATATAAATTCAGATTGTAAATATGGATGGACATTTAGGAATTTTCCTTCCTTGGCTTGTGGAAGTTCCATAAGTTGTGGATAAATTCCATATGTGTTGCTGAAACGTGTGTTGAACTTCAGCCAGTAGTTTAGGATCATGTTGAAGAAAATATTTCTAAAAGGTTTCAGATGAAGAGAAGTATTTGAGAGTCTACAGAGGGCAGGAAGGTTGATTGGTAGGTCTGAGGATCAATACCAGAAGTGTTTTTATTCTTTGGGGATTTACTTTGACATTTGTTTTCATTGTGCAGTGTAATCCCCAGAAGCCAAAACTACTCTTGTTATAAAATGTCCCTATAGACAATCTGTGAAAATCTCACCTGAAGATCAATTTCTACTAGACTCACAGTCTCTTAAATCTTGTTTCCTTTGTCATAATTGGTAGGCTGAGAGAAGTGACTCAGTGTTCTGTGCTATGTTGTTCTAACAAGCTGTAATATAAAAAAAAAGTTTAGTGGGTAAAACATTATTAGTGCAACTGTTGTATGTAGTCACGTCCTGTCTTTTGTCTTGAGTATTATGTTATATTAGTATATGTATGTAGAAAATAACATTAATTTTATTCTTAGAACGATCCCAATTTATTACTTTTGGATTTTTAAGCAAGTACACACTATTACAGAACGTGATATGTAATCATTAATACAACCTTTGCACTATTACAAGGACTTCTAGCGCATGCGTATCAGGAAGTCAGAATACTGACTTTCTCATCTTTCTCAGTTTCTACAGTTAAGTCGGAAACATAACATTTTTCAGTGTTGTCTAAGTAACCATAATTCACTGACTTCAATACCCAAGAATAAAACCTGGATATCTTGATTTGCAAGCAAAGTTAAATTTATATATTCTAATATAATTATTTAGAAATCCGTGAACTGCAATTATTGACAAGTATTTTATTTTTAAATTAAGTAAGTTATTTCTACTATGTGCTTTAATAAGTGCTATATTAGTTAAAAAGGGCATATATGGCAGGGCACTGGCAAAAAAAAAAGATCCTGTTGGAAAAAACAAAACTGCAACAATAGGAAACAGGAAAAATTTATCGTGATACACCTTTTTTTCTCCCCTTCAATATTTATGTAATAACTCACACATGTGGGACTGTAGTCCCATGTAGTCTCCAGGGGGCAATCACATTCAACATGCATCAAAAGAAATAGTTCAGTTAAACCAACTCTCCCTACCCAGCAATAATTACCACAGGTTTACACTGAGATATAGTTGCAAAAGGTTAGTCAGTAGGGCATCTGCAAATCAAGTCATATGTCAACTCTACATCAATAACCTCATTATAATAGATGTTAGTATTTCAGCACATGACTGTCCAATATAGCATTCCACATATAGTTCATTTTTAACTTTTACATTGACTTATAGCTCGTCTAATATTTTACTAACTTATGTATTTAAACACTCTATATTACATAAATTATAATCAATGACAAAAACAATGATTTAGATTGAAATTCTGCAAAGTGAAATTGCAATAAAATGTCTGACCCTATTTGTATAGCTGTCTTCAATATAAGATGAATATATGAGGTTTAACCCTGTAATATAAAAGCAGTATAATGGAAATTTGTATTATCATAGATTTTCCAATTTAGGCATTGCTTAAAAATGTTACCTATACATTTTTTTTATTTCCAGTTTTCACAAAAGAAAGCCGTTTTCCTATATATAAGTAATCATGTTTTAAAAATACAGCTGATTAGCTAAATTCTATGCAAACTGCATCTCTATATACTTTGTTATATTTGTAGCTTATCCATGGGCTATAACATTTTTTGTTGAAAGTTTGATAGGTTGGATGACAATATAAAAAGTTTTTCAAAAACCTCCTTGTGGAGGCTCAGATTTCTAGCTGGTTTCATAACTTGTTCTTGTTGTATTTACCTGTTTGTAACCAGTGCTAGCTGTTGGTTGTTGCCGTTTGTCACTCTCCATAGATCATTTTGAATAGCATGCAAGTCTTACTAAAACATCTGGTCAGTAACCAAAGTTCTGCTTGAGGTAAGCCTAAGCAGAATTATTTTGGTTGGTTGCTAATAAGTCAGGTTTATACCACTTATCTCTCGTCGTAAGTGTTCAGTAACAGCCTTATACACTATTACTTAGAGACTACCTCCTGTTACAGACTGGAAAGAGAAGGGAGGTGAAGGCTTTTGAGATGGTCCCCTACAACATCATTCTCTCTAAATTGGAGAGAGATTAATTTGATGGGTGGACTTTTTAGTGGACACGGAGTTGGTTGGATGGTCACATCCAGAGGGTAGTGTTCAACAGCTCAATGTCCAAATGGAGATTGGTGACGAGTGGTGTCCCTCAGGGGTCTGTATCTGGACCAGTACTGTTTAATATATCTTCATCAATGACATAGTGGGATTGAGTGCACCCTCAGCAAGTTTGCAGATGACACCAAGCTGAGTGGTGCATCTGACATGCCTGAGGGATGAGATGCAATCCAGAGGGACCTGGAAAATCTTGCAAAGTGGGCCCATGTGAGCCTCATGACATTCAACAAGGTCAAATACAAGGTACTGCAGCTGGGTCAGGGCAACCCCCAGTATCAACACAGGCTGGGTAGAGAATGGATTAAGAGCAGCCCTGAGGAGAAGGACTTGGGGATACTGGTGGATGAAAAGCTGCACACGAGCCAGCAATGTGTGCTCACATCCCAGAAAGCCAACCACATCCTGGGCTGCATCAAAAGAAGCGTGGCCAGCAGGTCGAGGGAGGTGATCCTGCCCCTCTACTCCACTCTGGTGAGACCCCACCTGGAGTCCAGCTCTGGAGCCCTCAGCACAGGAAAGACATGGACCTGTTGGAGCAGGTCCAGAGAAGGGTCACAAAGATGGTCAGAGGGATGAAACACCTCTCCTGTGAGGACAGGCTGAGACAGTTGGGGTTGCTCAGCCTGGAGAAGGGAATGCTCTGGGGAGACCTTACTGCAGCCTTTCAGTACTTGAAGGGGGCTGACAAGAAAGATGAGGACAAACTTTTGTTATGATAGGACAAGGGGTAATGGCTTGTAAACTAAAAGAGGGTAGATTCAGACTAGATACAAGGAAGAAATTTTTTACAATTAGGGTGGTGAAGCACTCACACAGGTTTCCCAGAGAGGTAATAGATGCCCCATCACCGGAAACGTTCAAGGTCAGGTTGGATGGGGCTCTGACCAACCTGGTCTAGTGGAAGATGTCCCTGCTCACGGCAGGGGTGTTGGACTAGATGACCTTTAAAGGTGTCCCTTCCAACTCAAGCTATTCTATGATTCTAAGGTGCTTCTTTACAAAATTGTGTCTGGAACACTTTTACCTTGGGAATTTTTCTTAAAATTATTTATTGTAAATACATCTTTGATTTGAGAAGCTTTCATGCAATAGATTTCATTAGAAGATTTGGGGACCAAATTTCACTGTTATACTTTGCCAATCCCTTTTTTGAATTGTTTAGTTTTAGTTGGGCAGAGTTTAGCAAAATTAGTGATGGTAGAATAGATGTTAGGGAAAATGGAGGTAGTTTTCAGATCTCAAGCTGAAACAAGCTGATCTTGGAGTTAAAAAAATATGCTTCACTTCTAATTTAAACAAATACAATGTGATCAGATTAAACCCAATTAGAAACAAACAAGTATTGGCACCTACTGAAATTTGTAGTCACTTAGAGCAAAGTCATATTCAGATATTGACTTCTTAACCATGGAAGTATGAGAGTAAATTGCTAATATTTCAGATTCCTAGCTGTTTTGCAATACGTGCAAGTTAATACAGTACGCATGGGCTGTCAGAAAATACTTGTTTGTGACTAAAGATAAAGGCTTTTAGTGTTTAATTAAGAAACCACACATCTGACATAGCGTGCTTTATTAATAGATCTCAAAGTGTTTTACAGAATAGAGGTACAACAAATATGTTGAAAGAAACTGAGGCATAAGGAATAAAGGTTTCACACAAGGTGCCCCAGATGGCTGAAACCATTAAGAAGCATAGACTTAGTCTTAGTCTATCCAGTATTCCATTTACTGGTCTGAACTGTTAACTGATAAGATTTTGAAGTGGTGCGTTACTCATGATACTAAAAATGTTTGCTAATGAATCGCTACTCATTGAGGTACTTAGTGCTGATGAATTTGATATAGTTTTTTGGTCCAGTGAGCAATTGGAAGATTGGTCTTTAGCATGTGAAAGATGAGGAAGACCACATACCACATTAACTGTTTTGCAGCAGCTAGGCAGTTTTACCAGTCTCTCGCTTCTCTGTGGATGATCAATAATAGCAGCATGTGAAGAAAGAGAAGAGAGTACTGCCATCTGTGGTTTACAGTTCTTTTACAATGGATTCAGTTTGGTTTTTTTTAAACCTGGATTATCAAGATAATAAGATAATTCAGCAACAAACAACACTGGAGTACAGTACATTAAATTTTATAGAAGGCTGACGTTTATCTGTTCTTTCAAGTTACAGCTAGGGTCCTTACTGCTTTAGCAAGCATTTCTTTGATCCTCTACTTCTGTTTGTATTTTTCCATTTCTCTTTTTCCATGGGAAACAGTCTATTCAGCTTTCTGTTTCATAGAAAGACTCCTTCCATAGAAATACCTTGGAGAAAGCCTGATATGTTATGGATATTGTTGAAGTCCTGATGTTTTCACTAAATAAATGTGTTAATAAAATTTGAGTTTTTTTCCATGACACATTTCATAATTGTCAATAGGGAAAAATGATCTTAATTTAAAATATTAGTTTGATGTAGATGAACATTAAAATGTTAACTTTGAATCTTAAACACCAAAAATCTGCATAGAATTCAGATTTTTTTCATAATGCCTTCTAAAAGGCATCTTGAGTTATTCTTTGTATTTCTGTGGATATTTTAGTGACATGAATTAGAAATGCTTTTACAAATGCATTGTTCTTTAGTGGAGTGTAGTTTTATCGAGCAATATTATTCAGTATCAGCCAGTCACATTTCTTTTCACAGTTGCATATTGGCATAATGAAAGAAGCATTTTACACCTACTCTTTAACTGTTGCATACCTTTGTCATATTGAGAACTACCATAATTTATCCATCTAGAAGCTATGACAAAGATAAAAGCCAGGTGTATGTGACACCCCCCCCCTCCTTTTTTGTTTTAAACTTCAAAGGGACATTGTAACAATGTGAACAGTGTGTCACATGAGTGCTATAGTCCCTTTGTTTTGAAGAAAGAATTTTGTGTTTTCCTGCATATGGGGTGAATTTCTGGCTCTAGTAAAGTTAATTGGAATTTTGCCACTGCCTTGTCAGAAAAAGATTTCTCACATGAAGAGAAAAATAATTAAAAAAAACCTGTACAGACAAAAAATAAACTTAAAAGGTCATTGAGAAAGCAGATCCCAAGTACAAATGGAAACAGTCCATTGTCATTCATCATTTACATCTGATCTGTTGATGGGAGTTGTAATTTGTGAGAAAGTCCTTCCGCAGTCAGCTGTAAGGTTTGTCAAGATTGGCTTTTCTGTCTGGGTGTTCTTTTATAAGAACATTTGGCTGCCAAGTCCTAGCAAATACCATTACTTCTCTTAATGCAGACATTAGAAAAGACTGCTACAGGGCTGCTGTCTGGTTCTTGTGCCTTCAGCATAGGCCTCGATCCTCTACGCATGATGGCTTTGTTTGCTTTTTTCTTATGAAACTGATTAAAATAATCAGTGCTGTAAGCAGGATAACTGGTATCTTAAACTCTTCCTCTTCTGTATCTTTTCTCTAAATGTCAAGGAAGCGTATCAGAAGAATGCTAGAAAGCTAGCATATAAAATGTGACCTAATAGCTTCCTACCTAGACAATTTTGCTGTAAATATGTTCATGGGATATGTGGATGGAGGTATCCTATGTCCATTGTGGTAGGATATGAATTATTAACTATACTTAACTGCTTGACATTAAGCTAACTTGTGTTTTGCTCTGTAAGGTGCTCTATTCCAGTTTTCAACTGCAAATTACATTCTTTCCTTACCTAATTGAAACATGTATAAAGTACCTATTAAATTAAAACACGTATCGAATTATCTACTGGACACTCAGATGAAATAATTTATCTCAAATCCTGAAAAGGTTTCTTAAAAGCTAAATGGGAAAGTTTCATACAATTGTTGTCCTGGATGATTTTACGAATCATGATTTCCCCGTTCACTTTGCTGTGGTACTTTGAAAAGCCAGGACATTGTAAAGTACATTTGAAGAATATTTATTTCCTCAGCTTCCCAGTGCAGAATTACCCTGCTGTAGCACTCCTGGTCGTAATCAGGGAAGCAGGGACCGTGCACAAACGTTTTGATGCTAATGCTGATCGTGTTAAGGAGCAAGCTGCAGCTGAAGGCGGAGGGGATCCGGGAGGCAGGACTGGGGGTAGGAGCAGGCACAGGGCTGAGGTGAGAGGGAGGGCCGGGGCCTGTAGGCAGCGGGGCAAGGCCCCAGGGGAAGCCCGTCAGGGCCATTATGGCCTGTTGGTGCCCTCAGCCTCTCCTCCTGACCCTTCCCCGCCCTCCCGCCTCCCTGGGCTCTGGGCTCTGAGAGCACTGGCTGTGAAGTGACCTATTCACCATGGGGTGTCAGTGGGCTGTTTCAGGGGACAAGGGAGGTGGCAGAGAGGACTTGGAGCTGGGTCAGCATCGGGGCAGGGACACAGCTCAGGGGCCTGTAGCTGCTGGGGTGAGTTGGTGTCTGAGGCTGCCACTGAGAAGCACCCCCTGCCACCACACACTGACAGCGAGGTCCCCGAGGAGCCTGCCGCTTTCTCAGCCATGTAGTTTTGTCAAAAACTTCATCAACATTAGCACAAAGCCGTGTCTTTATTGTTCCTGTCTTTTAAATGATCCAAATATCTTTATGTATGTTGGCAGTATCATGTCTTTATATTTATGTCTTGATTCCCAGTGTTGAATACCTAAGGAATTTTGTTTCGCTGCATCTTCAGGTATTAACATTCAACACATTCTCATTCTTCATAAACCACTGCAACATCCTTGACAGATTCCCCGTTCAGAGAATCTTTCAAGTTCTCTTTTTTCTTGGTGTAAATGAACTTTCACAATTCATGAGGTAAAGCTGGAAAGCAAGCAAAATGTAGCTTATGTTGTCAAACGTGGTACAGCTGTGGTGACTACAGCTGATATTAACTGCTGATACCATACCTTCCGTAGTTGTGTAGTATTTTCAATCAAATGAAGAAACTGAATATTAGCCTATGCTGATTAAATTAAATGAAATTGAAACCTGGTTTAAAAGCTGGGGACTGAGAGTGGTGCTGTAGCAGCTGATGTTTTCCCTGGACTCGCTATGCATGCTGGAACTATAAGGACCGAGTTTCACTTTGGTTTTAAAAAAAAAAAAAAAGTTAAAAATGGAAACTGCACAAAAATAAGGAAGTTGATTAAAAAGGACAAGCAAAGGAGTAAACGCTTTACAGGCATCATGAAGGCTATTTAAAGAAAATTATATTGGCTCAGAGGAAATGGATACCACCTATCAAAAACTACTTTAGGAAGACCAAACGGAAACCAGCATAGTTAAACAGCAGGATAAAGGAAGCTATCAAAAGCAAAAAAACATCTTTCAAAAAACTGAAATTTTTCCAGTTGAGAAAAATAGAATCATAAAACCTGGCAAGTAAAATGTAAAAAGCACAAATAGGCAGACCATGAAATGCATGAAGCACAATAAGGAGTAAGTTGTGAAATGCATTCAAACTAGTAATTTTCCAATGTGTCAGGAGGCAGAAGCCTGCCAGAGAATCTATAGAGCCAAAGATAATCAAGACATATAAAGAGTGCTTTCAGAAAATAAGGTCATGAGGTCAAAAAAATGAAAGAAATTTCTTCCTCCTGTGTTCACAGAAGAGGACCTTGGGTAGTTTCTGCTTTTGGAAACCCCTTTTTATGGGGAAAGTATTGGAAGATTTATCTCAGAGTGAGGCTACAGTAGAAGAGATTACACAACAGTTACCAAAATTAACAGTGCTATCATCATAGGGTCAGTGGATCAGAGGATAATTCATGTTGAAAGGGACCTCAAAGGGACCATCAAGTTCAACCCGTTGTTCAAAGGAAGGTGATCTTGTGGTCAGGCCAGTTGCTGTCAGAACCAAATAGTTTTCATTTTAAAGTTGTTGGAAATTAGAGGTGAAATATGTGAATCTACAACTTAGTGTATAACTTGCTTGAAATTTCCTTTTTACCAGAGGACTAGAAGGTGGCTAATGTGACATCTGTTTCTAAAAGGGTTCCAGGTAAGTTTAGGAAAACTATCTCTACATATTATATCTGTATTGGACAAATCAAGTGAAACTGTTTTAAAAAAAGCTAAATTAACGGGCACATGGTTAAACATAGTATGTTGGTGAAGAGGCAAAGTGCCTTTCCTAAAATTAAGTCATTCCTCGTGAGTTCACAAGTCATGGTATTTTTCAAAAGCCCCGTAAGAATCTGTGCGGTATGTTTTTAAAAGGCCTGGAAAAGAGACTTAGTAGTTTAATGAAATTCAGCATCATCCACTCCAAGACCAAGGATTGTTTGATTGTGCCTCCCTGCAAACTCATAGGAAACTGGATAGTATTTAAAAATAAAACCCATAAGACTAATTAAAAAGAAAAAAAAAAAAGACGACAACTGTCACAGAATAAGAAAGCCATTAAGACATGAAGCTACATAATCATGTTACTAAATGCAGTACTGATGTCAAAAAGCTTAAATGTTACAGGGAAGAGTGTAGTGAAAAAGCTTATACAGTACAGAAAAGAATATTTTGGCAAACTCAGACTGATTTATGATGGTAGGAGGAACTCTGTGGGTTTGCATGGTTTTGACCCTAAACCTGCAAAAATATGTTGGATTTGGCAACGTTTCACTTGGAGTTTTTGGCTTCCTTTAAGCCCAGAAGTCAAAGCAACATTTGGGATATGAACCAAAGCCAAAGAAAAGGTTTGGATGAACCGTACATACCATAACAGCCAAGTTTCACACAACTCTAATTATCATAATGGTTTTCCCCTTTCTTTGTTTCTTTACACTTTTTTCCAGAGCTGCCTTTCTATTTTTGAATCTTAATGGTTAGTATTCTCTATACCCGGTAAAAATCTTTTTACTGTATGTGCATAAGGAGATGAAAAATGAGAGCTGAAAGGATTTGTCTCTCATTTTTGTATTACAGCAGAATTTGAACAAAGGTTGTAGATACCATCTGAAATGATAAGGTGTCTTCAGGTCCATTTACAAAATATTTTATTTTGTCTCTTTAGTGGAAGTGATAATGTTATATACTTTGTCTTCCTTGTGTGTTTCAGAATATGAAATGACATAATTAAGACATCCAAAGCACTGAACAGTTTAAGAAGGGAATATAGTTTGGCTTCTTTCTACCACTTATTAACCAGTATCTCTTAAATTCTGGTAATGTGAATACCACTTTCCATGGAGACAGCCATGCCTGTACAGTAAATTGTGCATGTTCTGCATCTCATTTGGATATGATGAAACTGTAGGGTAGGATATGTTCAAGCTGCTGGTCTGAGAAAGTGTCTCAAATCCATAGTCTTTGTATGCACATCAGACACTATACATATGGTAAATGATAAACATACCATATGGGATTTGTGAAGTTAAGACTATCAAATTCCTCTTCCATTATTTTTTCTTGCATTGTATGGTCAAATCAAAAACATATTATTCTTCACTTTATTAAGGAGTTATGTTTGTGGCCTCGTTTATAAGGTTACAAAACTGATCATGCTTTAAGCTTTCCTTTGGCCTAAAAATTTTCCTGGTTACGCTCAGGTTGTCATTAAAAAAAAAAAAAAAAGTGGTGGGGGCCTGAAGTTTGCAGAAGTTTGGCCAATTTTTGAATTATAGAGTTCTGAAAACTTCACATGTAACCTTAGGCAAATATTACAGCTCTAAAGAGCTGAGTTTAAGGTTCATTTTGAAAACTTAGTTTTCAAATAGAATAGTTGCAGTCCTGACAATATCGTGACTATATATGCAGTTTCATGACAGCTTAATTTTTCATGTTGGCTTTGTAGACTTGAATAATTTAGTAACCTCAGCTAAACTGTCAAGTGTTTACCTAAAAATTATAAATTTAATATCCTCTTCTTCACTTACTTTCACATGACAACATTTTCTAATTGTACCCCAAAACTGAAATTAGTTAAAAAGAAAGTAGAAAAGCAGTGACCACAGTAAACTCTGGCAATAGGAACGCATGGGTACTAGGGGAAGAACTACAAAACAAAGCTCCTTGAAAAGTTTAAGTCAGGAATTGAAGGGAGGGGGAAAATACATAGATTTTGTTACTCTCAATGCTTCATAATCAACCTAATTTCTCTTTTGCTACTTGTTTTGAAAGCAAGGACTGTATATCCTGAGTGCACTGGAATATAACTCTGTTATTGTGGTTCTTTCCCTTGGTAAGTCAATAGCTGAAACAGATGAGGGAGAGAAACTCTTTCATGCTACATGCATCTCTCTGGTTGAACTCTGTAGGTTAGTGTAGACTTTCCCCCCGGCTTTTTTTTCTTTTTTTTTGGGGGGTGGGGGGGAAGGTCCCAGTAGGTTTCTGTTACAACTAAGAATAAAAAAGCTGCAAGTATATTTCCTTTGATGTCTCTCTGTTATATTTTCTAACTGAAAATTAGTTTTTCAAAATAAGGTCTGTGTGGAATTTGTAAGCATTAGGATATGGCTGGGTAATGCTTGTTACATGTGGAATGTATAGCTCTTTCTTTCCATGAAGATGCTACAGGTTTTTCTTCTAGACATGTCACATTGATGAGGAAGAATATGTGGAAAAAAATTATATTCCACCCTTATTTTATGTCCTGCTCAGCATCCTCTTCTCCAGGGACAGGCAACAGAGAGAAGGTTCTACATGTGAAGTCTATGTAGATTCATAAACATGTGAAAGGCTTCTGCACTCTTATACTAAAGCTTCTGACAGTTTGGCCCAGTAAATTGACATTTCATCAGTGGGGGCGCACACTGAAAACTGTAGAGGAAAGCACTGTAGATTCAGACAATTAATATTGAAGTTTTTGGGGAACTGGGATAAAAGTTTCTGAAGAGATATGGAATACTAGAAATACACAGGGTTTATCTGAAAGGTCAGGTTACCAACATACAGACTTTTAAAATTAATTGTTTTTTTAACTTACAGAAATACCTACTTGTAAACAATGAAAATGTCTATTTCTTTCTGAAAGCACTAGTTAGGGCACCTATATAAATCTGTAGCTTTTGATAGTGGACTTAATTCTGTGCAGTGTACTTATCTAAGAAAGCTGCTGAATAGAAGAAACAGGAATGACATTAAGAATCAAGATTTCCACTTGATACGTCATGAGCTGATCTCATCAGTTGATATGGATATGAAGCACATTGGGTGTAAGCTGTCCTTTTTCTCATTGTACTTGTTAGTTAAACGTACAATGTTATGCTAGAAAGGTGATAAAGATACACATTTGTCTAAAGGATGGGTGAGATTGTATACAGGAGCTGTCTGGATTCTTTTCTCTTACAACCTGTGGACCAAAAATTTTATGGATGTGAGCCACAAGACTTACACCTTGGAAAATCAAAAGTAGGGAGGTAAAAGATGGGCTCTTGGGATTGTTTACCAAATAGGAAATGACTCTATCTCTGGGGGGACTGTGGGTGAATCTGCTTTAGCTTTAGCTGGCGTATAAATCAATCTCATAATTTTAGCTGGTTCTTTTCCTTCCCAGCCAGGGATTCAGATTACCCAGCTGTATCCCTACTGCAAAGCACTGTTATCAGTTGTGTAATGAAACCCTATCACGGGAACTTTATTTGACCTATCCACTAGACAAGTGGCTCAAGAGTCACAGTCTGGAAACTCATTTCACATACAGCCAAAATGTGGCTTAGGATAAAGAAAGATAAGTAGGTATAAGTCTTGACAAGTATCTGTTTAAAGACAGTAAAAAACCCTAACTCAAACAAGGAAACTCGTATAACTGAAGAATTAAGCATCTCCTGCTCTTAGCAAGCATGAATTTGGACTTAAAGTTTAACTGAGCTAAGTCTGATCCCATTAAAATAATCCCATTAAAATGAAAGGACATCTCACTGACTTAATTGGCACTTCAATTATGCAGAACAGAAAGAATAAAAAAAATAATATTTTTTAATATTTAGAAAACATGGTTACAGGAGAAATTATCTGGTGACAAAACAAGCAGCAGTTAACTGACAAATCTAGAAGGAATGGTAGACTTTTGGGTCGAATCTGCACTAGTGGAATTGTTGAGATTTTTTTCATAGTCTTTAAGAAAGACAGAATTAATGTTTTAATGAAATTTAGGGGAACAATGGTTCCCAGAATTGACCCCAAGACTGAAAATATGAACCATTTCTTTCTGCGGGACCATAAAATTGATACTGTTGAAGGCAATGAAATTATCAGGCAAAAGCAGAAAATGTGAAAAGGAACTGGAATACATAGTGAATGATGTTCTTGGGCTGCAGAAGTAAAACGGATGCGCATGGTACTGCCATGTCTCAGAACTTCTAGAGTCGTTCAATGCATGAGTAATACTTAAGTAAGGAGGCTGTGCCTTAACTGCTGCACAGGTATTTAGAGTCAATTGCGCAGTTACTTAGGACTTAGGTAGTAGAAGATTAATATAATTAGTTTGAGACCCCTGGTTTTTGTCCTTTTGCATACCACCAGTTCTGTACTTTCTAAGACAGTAAGGAAATATATATGAGAATGTTTTAGAATATATGGGACTGCAGGAAAAAGCTAAAAATATTATGTTTGGATCTTTGTAAGAGTCTGTGAAAGACATTTTTTTTTTATAGAGTTTTTTAATTTTTTCTTTAACTTTTAAATCTGAACAAAAGCCTTAAACTTTTGTACCTGGAGAATAATTTGCACAATTTTCTGTTCCCTGCCCGCCTCCCCCACCCCCTGCTATAGCAGCATATCCTGAACATGAAAACAGCTTCATGATGTAAGCCACTGATTGCTTGTAAAAGCCCAGAATAAACTGTAGACATAAAGGCCCATAACCTAGCCAGCTGGTGTCTTACTTTCCAAGGAAGGAATCTAAAATGGCAGCTCAAATGACTTTGTTTCATGAGCCATCTGAACTGTGGTGCAGTTTGTCTTTGAGGACAAATGGTTTCCTGAGATTTTCATATGATCATTACACTTCAGTAAGTAATTATGAATGTAACTACATGGTATATATACATTTTAAATTCCAGTGTTGTCAAGGAAAAATGTGCCTGCATTAGTGTAACATAGAGTGATTTACAGTAGGGCACTTCTATCCACTTTACTGTATAACCAGAGGACCAAGAGTATCTATTGGTTCTTATCTATCCTACTCACAGCTGTATTTAAGCAACTAATACATACTTCTGTAAACAACTTAATTTATAGATGAAGTTTTCCACTGCGAAGTAAAGTTTTCATGAAGGGTAGGAGACGTGTCATTCTTCTTCAGTTTGGTGGGGAGATCACAAACTTCTGGCTCCTGTCGTGCCTTTTGGTGTTCAGTATTAACCATTTTACTCTACTTAAGATTTGCGAGTCCTTTTCAATTTATAATAGATTTTGTCCTTTCCTAAATATTTTTCCTAAAATAAATAAATAACCTCCTAAACAGAGAAGTACTTTTTTCTAGTTGGCTATCATTAACTCTTTGATAGACTTTCTTGATTTTAAGTAGAAACAGGAATTTGACTTAAATTTCTTTTTCTGTTTTAGAATCCTGAGCTGATTAAGAACTATAATGGTATCTCCAAGAGTGATTTCTTCACTCTATGCAAAAGAATGACTGAGAATTTTCTTCCAGATATGAATTTTTCTGCATTTCTGTAAGCACTTTTCACCCTGAGATTTTTATTTTTTAAAATCTGGTTCCCTGTAAGGTTATACATTACATTACTAATGTTTTGAGACTGAATTAGTGTAACCCATGTGACATGCTGAGTGGTTTTTAGATATTTCCCCAGAATGAATATTAGGCTGCAAGCCATGCACAGCAGTAGCTTTAATTAATAAGTCTGCAGTTTTTGGGACTGGTCCCTGCAGCTTGGAAAGTAGTTTTGTAATTCTGCATCACAGCTACCCTCTGTGGGTACTATTGTAATAATAATGTCTTCCTGATGAATTGAGAGTAGTTGGTGGCAGCAGCATTTTCAAAGAAGGAAGCATCAGCCTTGACATCATTCCTTTCCTTCTTTCATGCAACTAAAATGTGTTAATCTTTGCAACATAAGAATTGACACACTGGATCAGATAAGAAATATATCTACTTGATTTTTTTTGTCCTGTTCAGCAGAAAAAACTTGGAGAATAATGTAAGAATTATGGCATGAAAAAATAAGGATAGGCAGTTTTTTCCTCAGTATACTCTCAGGTTTTACCAGTTGGTGGCTTTAGGGACCTTTTGAGCTGGAAATAGCATATATATTGTCATGTTTAGAAGCCATAGCACTTATAATCAATAAAGCGTTTAAAACTTTTTGGCACTCATTTTGGGGCTGAAAATTACCTCACATCCTTGAGCTCTGCAACTAAAAATGTCATATTAAGAGTTTTTTCTTTTATGTGGTTTTTAAGCCTGTTGCCTAGTAATGTCCTTAGGTGCTCATAGTTCTTCAGCTGTGAGAAATAGTGAACAATAGTTTCCAGCATACCTTCTCTATAGCATTTATGGTCTCTTGCTTCTTATTCAATAGTGCATTTTCCAAGCTGAAAAGTCCTGCTTGAAAGTCTGCCTTTTCTCATTGCAGATAGCTTTAAATTGTCTTTCTTAACTGGGAGAATAGGTTCTTTTCAACTGATTTTTGGCAGATCTGGAATGTTTTGTCTAGCAATTCTTCTGTGCATTTTATGCGAGAAATAAGATAAACAGGTTTTACCTATATTTTAAATTAAGAGATCATAAAGAAAGAGGGCTGGAAGAGATGTGAAGATATCTTCTAGTGCATCCATAGTACTAAGTGAGTATCAGTTATTCCACTGTTATTTCTGAGAGAAGTTTGTCTAGCTTGTTCTTAGTGACATTTGTAATAACCTTGTTCATGATTCATTGTCCACAGGTATTAAACGATTTCTCTAATATCTTAATTTAGTCTCTTCTGTAATTTCAGGCAGTTATTTCTTTTCTTATCCACATTGGACATAGTAACTGTTTTTTTTTCTTCCTCCTTTGTGATGACCTGTATCTGACAATGCATATAATTTTCCTTAGTTTCTCTTCTTGAAGTTGGTAGACCCTAATTCTTTCAATTTTACCATAAAGGTTATGTTTTCTAGTTTTCTTATTGTCCTTGTTGCTTTTCTTTGTAGTCTCTCCAGTTTGTTCACATCTTTGAGTGGATGAAATTGGATCCGGTTCTCCTGCTGAGATGTTGCCAGTGCCAAAGAAAACAGAAGGATTACTGCTATATGTACATCTTTCCATAGTGTGTTTTTTGCAACAACATGACACTGTTGACTTGTCACCTTAGTTTCTTGATCCTTTTCTTTAGTAGAAAAAGACTTCTTCATCAATTCTTTCTCTTCCTGGATTTGTGGAGTTGATTAATTCTGCTTAAGAGTATGACCTTGCTTTTCTCCCTGTTACATATAATATTTTTTTTTTCCAGTTCAGTTCTCAGGTTTGGCAAGATATCTTAAAGATACTTTTTTGTTTGGAGTTATTAATAAAAACATTTAATATTGTCCCATTTTTTAAATATCCTTCTAGTTTAACAGTGAATTGTTGGTGGCTCGCTACAGTTTCCCAACTAGTTTGCATCCGTGTTATGTTACTTCCATTTGGATCATATTTTTCTGTAGTTTGCGTATGGGAGTATCTTGAGATTTGATGTCAAATATGACTGCTATGTCCTTCAACAAAGTCAATTACTCTGTCATACGAAAAAAAATTATTCATTTGACATAACTTCTTGGGAAGTCTATTGATTCTTCTAGGTGTTTACAAATAGTCTGAAGCAGATTACTTGTTCCAGTAAGTCTCAGAATCAAAACTGATTTATCTATAATTCTTTAGTCTTCCTTTTTTCTGTTAAGATCAAAATTATATTTGTCATTCCCTAGTTTTTGGTAAAATGACTGTTCCTCAAGAATTCTCAAAACCACTTTTGTTTTCAACAACACCAAGATTTTATCAGCCATTGTTGTTCCTAGGACAAAACTCACTGTATCTAGCTAATATTAAAACATCCCAGTATTCTGTTACCTGGTTGGTTTTTGTTCCCCCATTAACAGTGATATGTTTCCTTTCACCCCCTTAGTGCTAATTGTACTAGCTATTTGATCAGCGCTACCCTTAGGTAAAGAGTGATGTAGAACAGCATTAGCCTTTTTGTGGTCTTGGCATAATCATTTAATAAATTTACGGATGTGTAAAAGAGAGTAAGCTTAGTAGAGTTAAGTCTTACTCTTTCGGTATAGCTTTAATAATTTTGTTTGTGAGTTTATTTATGACCTTATTTTAAAGGTTTGTAAATGAAAGAGATAATACTGCCTCATCTAGTACAAAATGCTTGGACATTAAAATCAATAGGATAGTAGAGAATGCATTTTGTAATTATGGTAGTTAAAGATCCCAGTGGGGTTTTATATCTACCAGCATCCAGTAACTTTAGCACAGACAGGTGGTAAAGGATGAGGGAAATATAGTTGTAGCCTCAGGCAGATACTCTGCTCACGCAGCTGTTTCATGCATTCTGGCAACATGACTCAGTTAAAATCAAATAACATTCCTTATGCCAATATTTCTTACCTGCATATGAAACCAGTTGTCTTTCATTTTGCAAAAACATGATAATTCAAAGAGCATTAAAAAATGTACTGTTTCTCACACAGAATTTATATCTTGCAGCTGCACACTAATCCAAGTGAAATGGAGTAGAGTTTCACTTTATCAGCCAATCATAACTTTAAACTGTTTTTACAATTCATCGTACAGTTTTTAAAGCCAGATTTAAGTCTGTATATGAAAAATAGTCTACTTGATGTATGAAACCATAGATTAGTCAATATGTATTTAAAGAAGTACTTCAGTAACAACAGAAAAATGACTTTAGAGAATTTACGGACTAAACTCTGCGTGATACACATGGAATGCAAGTGTTATGCCATCGGTACAGTTGGCTGATGTGTGAAAGGAGTAGCGGAAAAATATAGTTAAATTGCACAAATAATCTATGATCCTGATACTCTTAGAGCTGTCAAATTTAGGTTATTAGTCTGTCCTATATCCTAGCTGCTTGTTAGCCTTTTTCATTTTTGAGGGCAAATATGCACAAGATGGAAGACAGAGTGGATCTGTTGTGTCTGGTACGGCTGAACCTGTCCATTATTTCCTTAGACGGGATAATGAAAGAAGATGAACAAAGAATTAAATTCCTACTTATGAGTAGATGTGCCATGTAAAGATGCTAGGAGATTATCTTTGTCCTCCCAAGACACTGCTGAGAATTCAATTGCATCTCTCTATTGGAAAAGCCACATCTTGTTTCCTATGCCCTGTTTAATCCCCTTTAGGGATTATTAGAATTAAAGAATTATTAATTCCGTGTATTAGGAGGAAAGGAGGAAAATCATCATAATGTCCGTACTCAGCACTTCTTGTCACACACCAATGCTCAGGTGGTGGTTAATACTCAGTCTATGGCATAGATTTGGAACTGAATTGTATATCCAGAGAAATGCTGCGTACTGCGTCTCTATCTGAAAGTGCCAGGAGAATCATGAGATACTGATTTTGCCTTTTTGTCTAACTCAGATGAGAAATTTTTCTTGGATAAAATTTCTGTTGCCAGTAATTTAAAATTTTATCTTTCACACTCATATTATTTTTAACATATTTTCTGTGGTTCTTCAGCATTTTTTATTCCATAGAGGCTCTGATAAACTTGTTTTAATATGTGAAAAGGGTTTTATGTTTTCTTAGAGGGTTTTGGTACTTTGGGAATTAGTCATGTGCTTATACAATAAAAGTTACAGAAGTGACTGCATGGGTGACTGTCATGATCTCCATTTACACAACATATTTAATTATACTCAAACTTAGGGACATCCTCGTACTATTTTGCTAACAAACTCTAAGTTTGACTTAGAAAAAACAGCTCCTAGGAATAAAAAGCTATTCAAGTTTTACACCTACTCAGTCCTTTAAAATTCTGGTTACTATGCCAGATAGATTTTTTTAATTGATGCCAGTTATGATATTTGCCTGCTTTTGCTGTCATCAAGCTGTTAAACATACTACTCTTCAGCATTCTTGTATGAATAATGCCTTTCCTATTTCAGCTCTGTTTTTTAGAAGTAACTTCCTGCTCTAACAATATTTTCTGGAAAAAGGTCAAGAATACTTTTATATCTTAAACAGGTTTTACAAGTTAACAATTCTGCTATAATTAGTCGTCAGGCTACCTCTGGCTCCATGGATTTAAAGCTATCAGAGTTTACTGTTTTGTGAAAAATATGTTTTACTTTGTTTGGACATGCTTGTCATAAGTTTCTCAGTATATCATTATCCTATAAAACCTCCCACTGGCAGTGTCTGGAAGTAAAAAATATAGTGTAAACTATAGAAGACCTAATGGCAGCTTCCTGCCAACGTTCATTCTTGAGTCAACAATGTTTGTTTTTGTTTTTGCTTTTGTGAAAATATGTCACAATCTAGTCTTTCATATAAGTTTGCTGGTTTTATTTATCAGCCTAGTAGAGCATATATCCACATCTTCTACTTTCCCCTATTTTTTCTCCTTTTCATTCCATGATATCTGTGTTTCTGGTCATACCACCAGTGAGTGTTTGCACACATAAATTATACACCTAAAAACACTCATCACTAGAAAATTTACTGCTTCTAATATCTTTCTCATGAACAGTTGTGTTTATTTCTGAGTTGACTTCTCTGGTAAAGACAGCAATACCCTTAGCTTTGGTTCAGTTCTTTGTTTTTTCAAGACTCTCATTTTAGATATTACAGTGTATATGGGACCGTGTGGGCTTTTAACCATAAGCCTGTGCTGGGAATATTAAAATGGCTTTAGTCTATAACTGCAACTCTGAGTAAAAATAATAGTGGATTGCTATCTGTATTAACTATACTGCTTCTACCCTGCTGAAGCCAGGGGCAGTATGTGGGAGCACAATATATCCTCCAGACAGAGAATATAATTGGCTTTTCTTTTTTCTCTTTGAAACTCTATTTGGAGATGGCGGGGGCAGGGAGAAAGGTTGCTGTCCTTTAAGATAAGGGGCTTGAATCTTCTTTCCTATGTCCAGGAAACTTAAGTTATTTGGTTTGGGAAATCTCTTCTGGGCCTCTTTTTGGCAGCTTAACTACTAACGCTACTTAACTAAAGTAAAGGAGAAACAGATAACAGATACTACAGATATTATCTTGAAGAAATAGATGATCTTCTTTTTTTCAAAACGTCTTTAAATGTTCTTTGTCAGTATTTTGTGTTTTATGAATATGACATACTTGGTGCTTTTGTAATATTACAACAGCATAGTAAGTTAATAGTTGCTGATATTTTTATTTTCGTATGTTGCTGTGCGTTTATAGCAGTGAGGGTTACTCTTTTGTAATGGCTAATTTTCCCTCCTTTTGAGGTTGAATGTCGTGTAACATTGCATGAAGTACCATGAGATACATCTCGGATTAAACTATATTCATAATGCAGTGCAGTAGGATATCAGTTATTCAAACAACTTGTATGCCGCTAAATTTCCCTGGGTGACTCAGAGTTTGTATCATAAGGAGTCACTGTCAGACAGGAAGACATGTACAGCAGGGAAGTTTGGATAACCAGGATCATACTGTGAGTAGTTAGGGAGTTTGTTGACCAAATCCATTATATGTAGAAAGGCTATATTTCTTTTTTGTTCATTTATAGAAAGCCTCTTTAATATTACACTATCACATGAATTTATTGAACAAATGTTGTATTATAAGCCATTACTTTTGATCTTGTCATGAAAAGTAGATTTTTGATAAGTGGCACTATCACAAAAAAAGACACCAGACTGAAAAAGCCAACTTACAAGAGAATTGTTGAGATCTAATTTTGAATAATAATTTTATTTACTCATTGTAAACAGCGTTTCTTAAAAGGAAAAAAAAGTAAAACCTTAAGTTTGAAGTACCCATCTCTCTTCCTAGATAAGAAGATATTCAAAGCACATCTTATATGTATTTGCTTACAGCTGTTGTCTAGTTTTTGTGTCTTTTGTCTTTGTTAGCCCAAGGAAATGGACAGATATGATCATTTCATATACCAATTATTTCCTTTTATTTCATTTCATTTTATTTTTTTAGCCTTGAAACACTATTTTTCTCAGTATCCCTTATACCAATCAAGATCAAGAAAAGTTCAACTTTCAATAAAAAATGACTGCAATTGTCTAAGCTATGTCACCTAAATGAATGAGTATTATTGAAATCTCTTATAGTCTCTGTGGAGATTTTGCTTTGTAGAGGTGTTTCCTGTGGAATTCATCTTAGAGAGGGGAAGGAATTTAGATGTCATTTATGTGCATATGTGTGTGCTCACTGAAGTGATTTTGAAGGTCTTATGTATGCACCAAGAAACTGGAGAAATTAGATATTTGGGAATGGAAATTGGTGGTCTTCCAGGCAATATTGGATCTAAAAGTGCTAAATCCTTTAATAAATAAACCTTGATTCAGACTGGAATGTCTTGGCTTGATCTTAAAGGTGATATTATGAGGGACTTCTAGCTGTTGACTAGCCTCAAAGATAATTATCTGCACATTCCAATCTTGTTCTGCCATCAGCAGTGCCTGAGGTCTAAAAGGAGCAAATGTTATTTCCACTAGAAGTGTATTATATTTAGACTATCCTCATTCCCAAACATTTAAAAAATTATTTGCATGTGACTGGAAATACGAAGAATAAAATAATTAAATAACTATATGACCTGCTTCTTAGAGTCCTGTGTGCTTAAGACAGGAGTCATAGATTCAGCCATTGTAGGCAGTTTTCTGGCTATGACATCGTATGTTGTGAGCAGACAGTTATATTGTTGGTGTTACTATTTTCATTAGGCTGTGGATGAAAGAATAAGTTTTTCTTTGCTGAACATTTTGGAGGTGAGATCTCTTAAAACACATCAATACTATATTAAATATTTTTCTCATAATACAGATCAGATGCTCAACAAATTTCATTTACTGTATCATGTACTGGAGCTAATTTGAGGGACTGAATAGCTCATCTGAAACAGTCTATATGTAATTTAAACATTAAAGAGTCATGTTTCCGTATCAAGCACCTTTAAATGGTTGGAAATGCTCTTCTACCTTAAAAGACTGCCTATTTAATTCATAGTACATAACTGCTTACTTAATACATGATAAATCTAAGAATTTTTTGTTTTTTTCATAAGTTTTACCTGCATGAGTAAAACAGAAATTTGATTCTCTAAAGGACTTAACTGCTGGGTATAGCAGAGACTTCCGTAAAAAAGTTTGTCTGCAGGACAAAAGCCTGTACAAAGTTGAGAAACAAAGCAAGCATTAATTAATAACATGCTGTGTAAATATATATCTTTGTAAATGCATTCTAATATAGTTTCAATGTATCCTCACTTGTGGGATTACGTGTTCATTGGATAGGGACTCTAGATCTTAAAAAATACTTCAGATGTACAACTTGGTGTGGGTATAGTCATCTCTATCCTCGGAAACCGAACCTGTCTTTGGATGAGAAGGACTTAATAACAAAAGATATGTCCTGATGAGAATTATTATACAGAATATGAAGTGGCAAGGGCGTTAGTTTACATGAAGGGTCAAGCAGATCCAAAATACAGTTCTCATCAAGGCCAGTTTAAGCCTCCCAGCTGTAAGTTTTGTAACTCCTGTCATTTGGCTTGTCTTCTTAATACCCATATATTTTGCCTCAAAATAGAGTGAATAATATCAACTTGTAGATCTGCATGTTTTCTGTTTGTACTCTCCTGCATTTTTCCTCATGTGGGAAGAGGCCTGAGAGACTAAGAAGGAAAACAAACTTTTAACTGAGAAATAAATGGCAGCTTATGTTAGTTAAAGATTCTATTACTACTTTTTTTCATCTAGTGAGACATATTATTGTTTATCATACTTTCCCTAATGTATTTTGCCTAAAAAAGTATTTATAGCTGTATAAAACTTAGGCTTTTATATAAGTGCCCATTGCTCTGGTATCTAAATAACATTCATACAACAACAGTTACAATCATACAATCTTTAGTAAATTCCACAGAGCAATTATTATGGTTATCTAGTTTAGGCCAAGGCTTTATAGTGCTGTTTCTCTTAGTTTTCTTATTATAAACTGATTATTACTTTATCTATACAGAAACTTCCTTCATACTACCTGTAAATAGAATTCCTTTATCTAATGAGGCTGCCTTTCATAAGGATTCGTGTTGTAATGTAATGGGAAGCACAATTTAGGAAGCGTGAAAGCTCTATCTAAACGTTGACAGCTGCTGTTCTTCATTATTTATTCTAGCAGATGGCAAAACCTGCTTATAATCACTAAATGAGAAAGCTGCCTTACCCCAGTTGTTGTGCATATAACCCACAAAAAGGCTGAGCAATAACTACTTGGTAATATTCGGATAATCAATTAACTTCTGTAGGGCAAATCTATTAGAATGTTTCAACTGTCACATCTTTGGGCTGAGAAGATAAAAAGGCAAAGAGAATATTTTCTCTTTGTTAAGTGACTACTGGGCAGAATTTGGAAGTGAAGCACTCCAAGAATAATATGGAGAAATGTTCCAATGTGACTTAGACCAACAGGTTTGGAAGATGAAATAGAAAAGGTTGGTTCAGTACATTCTGGGAGCTTGCTAATAAGGCAGCTCTATGATATTTCATCCGTCAGAAGCCAAAATGGACTAGAATGGACATAGAAAATTGAATTGCAGAGCATTGTAGTGGGGAAGTACTTATGTACAGTTATGAGAAGGAAGAAGCAACTGAATTAATAGAACAGAGGGCTAAGCACCATTTTCTGTTGTCTTTTTCTGTTATTTTCTTGTTCCTGATAGGTGTTGGGATAATATAAGTACTCTGGAATAGTATAGTGATAAGGTGAATAGGGATGTAAGTATTATAATCATCTTCTCCACCCCTTTTTCGGTCTAGTGAAACAAATACTATCACTCAGCAGAAAAGCATTGCCAAATGCGCATTTGGCTGGTATATCATTAACTGCATGAGGGGAGACAAAAAGTCTAGGTGCTGGAACTTTGAGTTACAGTATTTACATTTTTCTAATTGGGCCAAACTCTCACAAACTGAAGTGACAGAATTGACATTTTTGTTTTCCTTGTAGCTGATGCAATGGTTTAAGTGACAGATCTCTTTTTTTCATCTGGGCATCCTCACTAAAACTTGTCTTGGTTCAGTGATAGACAATGTGGTTTTGTTGCTTGAAAAAGATCAAGTTCTGTAATTCAGCAACTTTGCTTTTCCCAATAATGTTTTTATTCATTGTTAACTGTGGCTATATTTCACAGAGAGATGGAAGTGAATTTTTTCAGGCGCTAACCTGGAGTAAAACCGTTGTATTAAAGTCTCTTTACTTTCTCTTCCTTCCTTCACATGATGATTGAGGAAAATTTTGCAGTTTCAGAAGGACAGTGTCTCTTGGCCTGTCTTCCTGCCCTTATCGGTGTTCTCTCCCCAACCTGATTTTCTTCTCCCATCTCTGGAATCATAGCGAGCTGTTCCTACAGGTTTTTTATTTTCTGCATACTTTGTGTGTGTATAATTCTGCACATTCTGTCTCTTTGCAGCTTTGCTGCATTGCATGCTCTCTGTGCAATTATGTGTAAGGATCTGTTTAGTTGCTGCATAGTTTCCTCCTGGGGGAGTGTGCCCGTGGCATTGCGGAGGCATCTATGGGCTCTGTTACTGCTCCTTGGCTTCTGCTCGGTGCCGGCAGCCCCGCTCTCCGAGGCAACAGGCTGTGCAACCACCCTCCCATCTGGCTCCCTTTTTGCACAAGCAGTATTTCCTGAGACTGTTGTTGAGTTCAGTTTGGCGTCCTGCTCCTCCGGCACTCCTTCCTCCCACAGGGAATTTCTCTCTGGCGTGTTGATTGAGGGGAGGCGCTGTGATCTGTGACTGGTTTACCCAGTAAGCTTATTACTGTGTAGTAGGTATGGGGATAGTTTCATGAACAGGGAGCTACTATTTGAGCAAGATTTCTATTTAGCACTCTGAAAATTTGACCTGCTGATTCAAACTGCCTTCATGGGGGAATTCCCGCTGACAAATTCTGGGTCGATATTTTTGCTCCATCATGCGATCATTCCTAGCTTACCATGTGCTAGTAACGGAGTCCAGTTGTCAGACATTTTGTTGTCCCCCGCAGGCCTCCCTGCCTGTCCTGTGGGCTATCCTGTCCTGGACAGGCTCCTGGGCACTTCAGTTCTGTTCCTATTGACTGGTGTCTTCCTGAAGTGACCCTTCAAAGCAGTTTTTAATTAGTATTTTTGTAAGAAAGATTTCCTTCTAAGGAACGCTTTTCCCTGTAAAAGTACCGGGAATCACACAAAATACATAACCTTTATTTTTAGGGTTTAAGTGCAGCTTATTTGACATAACTCGTGTTGCTTATGTTCGTACCACGTCTGAAACAATAAACTTACTCAACTCTTTGTAGTCCTCCTCCATGTGTTCTCCTGTACTTCACCCACGGCTCTAGATTAATTTGAGTAAGGCTGTAACTACCAATTGCTATAGCAAATATTACATTTTTTCTTGGTAAGAGTGATTTGGAAATGGGTGTGCTGAAGCCAGAACTTGGCTCTTTAATGTACAGACATATCATGACTTTTCTTAAGGTTATTTATATAGTTGATATTTCATTATATACAATAGGAATTAAGTTTAGTTTTTAAGCATGTAGCATGTCCGTGCCACTGTGACTTTTGTAGGTTGTGGCAAGCTAATAAAAATTTTATAAATAACTTTATATTAAAAATGCCAAAGAATTAAGTAAACAGGGAAAGATTATCTGCATTAAGAGAAGAGTGCAGATAGGCAGCTTCATTGGGCGTTCAGTACTCATATGAACACTATGTTAAAAGTCACAGTACCAAAGACGGTATCAAATTTCTTTGGTGCAGAAGCTGTACTTTGTTACCAGTTGCATGAATCTTTTTATTGATCTTACTGCATGTTAATATTATTTAGCTTGTGTCAAAACTAGATAGGAAACTGTATTGTTCTGATATTACTCACATAAAACTATTTGAGTATTTCCGTACAATAATGTTTTCACTTTAACAGGTCTTCCTTGCTATTTCACAATATGTGAGCACATTGCAGTGTGTGGAGAAACTCTTATGTACATAAACTGTCTGTTTGCAGTAAGACTTTACATGTACCATGTGAATCTGCTGCCTTTGGAAATATTCTGAGGGAGAAACATTTCTAACTTTAATAATATTTTGGGATTATGGATTAAAAGCAGTGGGGAAGTAGCTTTGTGCAGTGTAACCTAACAAGCGTGCTAAGAATCAGCTTTTGGCAAGAAAACTCCCAATTTGCCCTCTCTCCCTGAAGTTGACCTGGTGGATGAAATAGTAGATGTGTGTATGATTCTAGGCATGCCTTCTCCAAAGATCAACATTTGTACACACTTTAGTCACCTTTTATACGCAGTGCTATTGACATTAACCAGAGAGGCCAGTCTGACAGCGCTGTACTTTAACACCAGCTAAAGAGTTGCTCTGCTCTACTTGCATGGTTTATCTAAAAAGACTCAACACTGAAATCACACAGTGTAATTGTTTTCAGTCTATAAGAGTTCTCTTCCAGATACAATATCCTGTAGGACAACTGAGTGTCCTACCGAAATCAACGTATGTTCAATAGCTAATTCAATTACATATTTTTTTATACTTGTAAAGCATTAGGTTGAGCTCTGGAGTTTTTCAGCATGTTATATCTAAATCTGCTTTCATTTGCACAACTATAAAACACCTTTAATGCTACTTTTGTAATTAGGTTTGTACAATATCACACAAGTGTAAGACAGAGTAGACCTGAGGCCACCAGCAGTTTAAAACAATTACAGACTTGCTCAAATGAAGCTTGATGGAAAAGTAGAAAAAAATAATAGGACACCTCAACAAAATAATTCATCTTCAAACTAAAGGAAAAAATTAAAAGGATGCTGCTTTTTTTGTAATAAGTGGAATTTGCACAATTGCTCAGGTGCTTGGTCTTATTTCCGTTACAGTGCATGTCTGGATGACTGCTAGGGTTGAATGAGGCCGACAGTGAGTTAGGCCTCGGCAGTGTGAAGTTTACCCCCTGGACAAAGAACATTTGTTGACTGATTCTTGTAGCACTTTGAATACTGTATCTTTATTGACATGGTCTGAGGTGTTTTTAGTTTTGTATCTTTTTTTTTGGTTGGGTTGGGTTTTTTTGTTTGTTTTTCTAATATATATATATATAGCATTGCAAAATCAGAATATGATATTATTTAGTCCATCATATAACTGTATTTTGCTGCTAATGAAAGAGCTTTTATTTGGGGTTAAACATTCCAGCTGCATCTGAGAGGAGTATTCTCCCATTTTACCCATACTTTTCAATTTTGCAGGAAGTCACGTTCACATTTTGACACTGGGTTGTCATACAGTGTTTTCTAGTTGAAACTAATTGAGGATACTATAACTGGAGGCCAGTTGTGTTTCACAAGATGAAGTGTTTAAATAAATGACAGTATTCCTGGGACTGCAGTGGGAGCATCATTTTTGTTGGCACTTGAGAATAGTTTTTGTTTTCATATGTCTAGAAAGATGACCCTAGGGCATAGAAGTTTACATTATTTTAAACCATCATTTTTGTTTGATTTCATTGAAACTATATACATATAGATATTAAAAAAAAAATTGTTGTTGCTTTTGATTGTTGTTTTGGTTTGGCTTTTTAAGCTGATTATATTCTATTTAACTGATTATAACCAATATTTTCCAAAATTATTTAATTAATTCTTCAGTCATAGGTGAAATCACTATAGTAATTGGAAGACTGGATAATAAATCCGATAATTATATTGTTGTGGTCCTATATGTTATTAAATTATTAAGGTTTAGAATAAAAGATGATCAAAGGTCTAACTGCCAGTATCAAGAAAGTTAATAATTTTAATACACTTCCCAGAACTGTCTTGCAAAATCTTAAATTAACTTAATAAAGACCGCTACATTGTTAAACCTTCCACTTCGGATATATATTTCTTTCAATCTATAGGAATCTGATAATTCTAGAATATTTTTATGTAGAGATGGACCTATGTCTCTATCATAACACCTTGCTAATATAATTTAACAGGACTGGTAGCCTCCATGGGGCATCCAGCAAGGAAATACTAAGGAAACTAAAGTACCTCCTTTCCCTGACTGTGGTCCCTACAAGTCTAGCTGGGAAATATATGCTGTATCGATAATGTTTCTCTTCTTTATCTGAATAAAACTAAACTTCATTTCAAATTCTGCAGCATGGCATCCCATTTGATAAATGTGCTGTTGGGTTCCTGTGGAGACGGCAAGCCATTTCATGAGGATTGCTATTTCAGTGCTTCTGGTAATTTGTGTTATGCTACCACTGCATTGCTGGTTGATATCATTGGGTCCTACTTGCCTAGCTTATTGTGATTTTTTTTTTTTTTTTAAAAAAACCAACCCAAAGTTGAAAATTAACTATTACCGTGGATTTTATAAATGTTCTACTTAATTTTGTGTCAAATCCTTTACTTGCGATGTTTATTTTGAAGCTTGTATACATTCTGGAGTATGGTTACTTTTTCTTCTTTGTCAATATCCAAAACTGTGGGAGACAAAACGTGTGATTTTTCTTCATTTGGAAAGGTTCCGGAACATCAGCCTCCATAACTGTGCTGGTTTTGTTAAACCTGTTTCCTGGGTTTAAAAGCTGTGATTGAAGATCAGAGGTGAGGAATTTGGCTATGGATGACAAATGGGATGGGAAGAGAGTTGCAGGGAGGGTGACAAAGAGTTTATTTCCACGTCTTGCAAAGCTCAGTGTGACACTTTGCTACGTCTGTTTGCTTTTGCGAAAAACACCTTTGTAATGACACTTTAGGCAGTTGTACACTGGAGAAATTTCCCATTAGAACCAGAAAGAAACAAGGTATTTACAAACCATATTGCAGGACAGTGTTGTCAATTTTAAGAGCCGTAGGTGCACATGACTTGTGCTGGACCTCCTGTAGGTGTGTAATTGAATTAGCCATGAGATAGAGTGGTTCTCTGCGTGGCCAGCAGCTGCTGGTACAGGACCTTGGGATGCCTGGCACTCATCCTTCACCATGCAAAGCGTAAGCAATCCATTAGTGTAAAAACGCTGAAGTCTTCA
>NW_009647579.1:267875-271227 GCF_000708025.1 Charadrius vociferus
AAGAGCTGGTAGGTGGATATTTGTGTGTACAAATCCAGGTTTTTATCTGTTTTCCCTCATCGCTGTGAACGTGTTAGCTATGTCCTTTTAGTCCAGTGACAGAATAAATTTGTAGGAAAACCACTAAGAGAAACTTTAAGGAATATAGCCTTTCCTTTCTTGCAATCTCGTGCTTAATCATGGGGGGAAAACCCCAAATATAGTTTTTATTAAATTAATCTTCACAGAACTGGAGACAACTAAAATTTATACAGTGTGTAGCTTGGCAAAAAAAAAAAAAAAAACAACCAAAAAAACCCCAAACACCTAAAAATCTCCAAATGTATATCCTTAGCAAATGGAAAAAAAAAAAAAAAAGCACCTTTGAAAAGAACTGGGAGGATTTTTACATTGGCTGACTTCTAATTATAAAAATGCAGCTCACATAAACCCATACTGGATTAATAGTTTGTTAAACCTTTTTTTTTTTTTTTTAAATTATCTATAATGCATAATATTCTTGTATTAAAGAAAAGCGAAGAATCTATAACTAGATAGTAGGATGTATTTATTTTATTTTAGAATATGCAATTCATAAATGATCTGTGTGTATAGACCTAACAAGGTTAGGTTTTGGATTAAAGTAGGTATGGAGTTTTTGTATAGCTACTGATACTTGAAAAAGTCAGTTAGGGAAATCCAAACCTCTTGTATTTATCACTAATATTGTTGCTAAAATGAAGTGCCAAGATAGTAATACTAATAATACTAACCTTGATCACTGGAAAGTTGCCAGCTCTTCGTCATCCTGTAGAAATATATTATACTTGAACTGAGAAAACATGCAATTGTCCCTCCCCCTCCTTATTCCCACAAACTGGAACAGTATTATGTTAGCGTGAGTTGTGCTGAGCCGAATCCAATCTGGAATTAAGAATGCTCCAGGGCATTTTTAATAAACTGTCATTCATTTGAACTCTAACCTTTTTTAATTTGCAGAATCTGGTAATGCAGATGTATACTTCAACCACATTCATTTCTTTCTCTTTTCTTCTCTTGGTGTGAAACACTGCTGATTGGACTTGAAAATGTGAAGCTGCAGAAGAAGTAGAAAGTGTTCTTTTAAAATAGTCTCAAAACGAAGAAAGATTTATAATAGTTTAGTTTGCCGCTTTTCTGCCATTCTGAAATGTAAAGTTAATTCTAGTACTGATTTTAATACAGTCCTTGTAGTGCTGAGGTCAGTTAGGCTTTCTGAAAGTATGACAAAAAATAATGGCTTTTATTAGAAAAAGCAAAGGATAAAACGAGGCTGTCGTCTTGCAAAAGGGAAGAAAACCCAGTTGGTAACGCATTCAGGGCATAGAGCACTTAGTAGCAAAGAACTTTTTATTCACTGAGGTTCTCACAATAAACTCTTTCAAAGCAAGCATTCTTATTAATTCTTTAGCTGGTATCTAACACGGCAAAGTGTGTGATTAGAAGTAGTTAGCCTAAGAGATACGGGGGTGTGCGGGGGAGAGCAGGCTTTCGGCACCGGCTGCCTTGGCCGGAGGGGTGAGGAGCTGCTGCCTCCGGCCGCCCCCGGCGGTGCCGCTGCAGGCGGAGGGGCTGCGGCGGGGCTGCACCGGCACCCCCGGCTCGGGGGAAACGCGGTGGCGGTGCCTGCCCTGGCTTCAGCACGTGGAGGCATTTCAAACGCTGCTTGGATTTTAGAGTATGTTACTGATCAATAGCAATTCCTTTGAGAGGCTTTCCTGTGTCTCTGTGTAAACAAAGGTCTTAAGGATGCAGATGTGATAATTAAGGTAGAATAGGTGCTTCGGTTCGGGAGGAAAATGGCTGGAGCAGACATTACAGGTGACAAATATAGTTACGCATACAAACTTTATCTTGGTCCTTGGTACGATGATAAGAAAAGTATGTCAATGTGTGACTTGGTCCTTACTGGGCTTCACTGGGAGACTCAGTTCAATGTCCAGAGAGTGGAAAAACTTAAAAGAAACTGGAAGGCAGGACCATACCAGTCCTTTGGAGAGGAAAGAACTCCTGGGCACACATTATTCTCTAGATGAAGTGCCCCTAAATGCAGCAAAAGAAGCATTTGCCATAGGTCAGAAAGCTGAAATTTTGCACTAGTAATACTGGATTTGTTTCCATTTCTTACAGTAGGACTAAGAGGTAGTAAATCAACATTAATCCTTAATTTTTTCCTGCTATCATTTTAATTATAATATCAAAGAAGAGAACGTGTGCTTACATTAAGAATTTGGCTTATGTTTTACAATGCTCTCCCCCCTAGACTTCTATATCTAGATAATACTGCCTTCAGTGTTTAAAGTTAATTTTCCATTGTAATATATCTGCTGCAGCTATATAACAAGCATGCTGAGATGATTGTGTGTGCAACTTCAGCATTCACGCATTTACATTTGATAGTAGTTGATTAAAAAAAAATAAAAATCAGTTTTTTCTACACGTGCCTGCTAGTTGAATTCTGCTGTAGGTGTTGGTGAGACAGTTAACTAGGAAAACATACAACTCTGAACTTGAGGAATATTAAAAAAATGGAGGAAGAACTAGCTGGCAAATATTGTGTTGAAAGTGTAAATGAAAGTATAACTTTCAAGTCTGCACGTGTTAACGATTTGTGGTTTGAAAAAGTTTTCATATTTAAATTTTTAAAGGTTTTTCCCTTCTCCTTTAAACTTTGATCTCTTTTGTCTGGTAATATAAGAGTATGTTATTAATATACATTAACAAATCCGCAGCTTTGTTTTCCACAAGTCTTTAATTCCCTTAAATGTTTTATAATGTAACTGATGTGATAGATCAGAACCTAGGTGAGCATTCAGTCAGTCAACACGTTGGGTACTAAATTCAGCTGAACCTGTAGGAAAAGGAGGGCAATGATACTAAAGATACAGAAGTGTTACTATTCTGTCTTTTTATGTTTTCATCTGCCAAAGAAATCTGCACGTGTGGAGTGACTTGGTGTTTAAAGATACTGTCTCGAAACAAGAGTCTGTATGAATAAATGACTTTGCAGCCTGGAATCCTTACTACTATTTCTGTTAATGTACGTTACCTGGAATTAACTAACAGGCTGGAGGCTCAGCAGAAACTATATGCAATTTTTAAAAAACACAAGGATGAGCCTAAGAAATAACCCAAGAAAACAGGGAGAAATACCATGTTATGTTTTAGTAGTTGAGGCTTGTTCTTGTTGGAGACAGCATGGGTTTTTGTTCTTATACTAAAACAGAAAATGAAGTATCTGGTGTTATATTAGAAATTGAGTATATTTTCAAAGAAATATGATCTGTCTCTCTCCATCTGTTCTTTTTTTTCTTTTTATTCCCCCTCCCACCCA
>NW_009647579.1:271264-303782 GCF_000708025.1 Charadrius vociferus
CCACCCCCCCCCGGGATTTAAGTGCAAATATTTTTATTTTTTTTATTATTTCCCTCAAGTGTATTTTCTCATTGCTGCTTCTACTGTGAAAGTTCACTAGATAGTCATTTTACAAAGATATCTAAAACCTTAATCTTGAGAGTTTGCTTTAATGGAATCTTGCACCTGCACAGACTCTACTGCACAATTTGCATTCCTTGCCATTTCATTCATATCAGTGTTACACTGGTTTTACTTTCTGAGTGGAAAGTTGAACATCAGTAGCTTCAATGCTACTGGTAATTCTGATTCTGCATTTAGGAAATGTGTCTTACACACTGAAGAGTATAAGATGTATTCTAGTATTCCATTGATCTTATCAGAGTGTTTCTAAAGATGCAGATGCAGCTGGTGTAGAAGAACTAAGTAATCAGTGTATCATTTTCGAACAGGGTGTGAGTCCTCATTATAATTTGATGAAGACTGTGTTATTAATTTTGCTTTATTGAATTTGTTATATAGGAGGCAATGTGTGTTCAAATTGAAACAAAAACATGTGGCTTATAAATACTGATTGCAGGCTAGGAGGATTTACATAACAACAACAAACACCAATTAAGCATGAACTTGGGAGAAAACATCTTATTTTCTCTGTAGACGCATTGATTTTGTGACCACAGTGGAATATTGTCAGACTTTTCAATACACCAGCAGAAGTGAACACTTTTCAATGACCTGTATAACATGACCAACTGGAATATATCCTCTCTCCTATTGCATTTTATTTAGATGTTATTCCTGAAGTGTTGGCTAATTTATAAAATGTTAATATTTGGACAAAGGAGGTGAAAAAGAAAATACAGGAAATAGGACATTCATTATTTAAATCATTATATCTCATAGAAGCAAATTAAATCTGTTGTTTACTTGCAGCTCTTAATGTAAACTGTATAATTTGAACAGGGGGAAATCATACTGGTGTCCTGGGTACCAGAGACTATTTGTGACCCTCTGGTTCTGTGAATATAATGGTTCAACCCACAAGTAAATTTCCAGCTGCCTGACAGGTGTCACATGTAGTCTTCATTGTTTAGTGTGATAGACCATGCCATACACTTTTTTTCACTTCTGAATTTTGTTTTCTGAAAAAATGAAGGTTTTCTGAATTCCTGCAATAAGCAATTTATCCTACATCCAGTTGACATTTACCTACACTAAAGAAAAACCGGGATCAGCCTAACTTTCCTATGTTTCATACTTCAGAGATTCTCACAGTTATCATGAGGACCATTACTTGGTTGTTTTTAGAGCATTAACAGACATTTAAAGTTCAGAAGCATAGAATAATTCAGGTTAGAAGGGACCACTAGAGGCAATGCAGTTTAAAGATCTGAAAATACCCAGGGACTGGAGAGTCTACAGCTTCACTGGGCAACCTGTTCCGCACAGAAGCGTTTGCATTTTTTGATCAAAAATAAATGGATTGTCATGACCAGTTTTATATTAAAATATATGTCTATATCTGCATCTAAAATTTCTGAAATCACTATTATGATAAGTTACCACCACCCTGAATTTAAATAATATACACAATGCAGAAAATATTTATAAATTGTGTCTGTATGTGGCTGTGGCCCAGGTTAAATAGGTTTCTGGTGATCTGTGTTAGTTCTGTTTTGTGTAAATGTTGCATATTACACGATGGATTCGTCGAAAAAGATTTTTTTTGGTATTTAATGACTACTTCTGTTAGTTTTTAAAACAGTTAAGATAGGAATGGATTTGAACAGCCTTTTACTTAAAATAATTCTTTTTGTGTTGTTGTTTGGTATTGGGGTTTTTTTTTCTAGATTTATATAGATTTTTTTTTCCTGGATTTATATAGATTGCAGATTACTTATTGTAAAGAATACGGAGCTTAAAAAGTTTTCTCTCGTAGGTAGAAGAGCTGATGAATGCACTGGAAAAGACCAGACAAGAATTAGACTCTACCAAAGCCCGTCTTGCCTCAACACAGCAGTCTTTGGCTGAAAAAGAAGCACATCTGGCTAACCTGAGAATAGAGCGAAGAAAACAGCTTGAAGAAATTCTAGAAATGAAGTAAGTACTTTGATTTCTCTGATTTCTAGAAAAATTAAAATTACTACTTTCTTGCCATGAAAGAAGTTTTTTTGTTTTCTGTAAGTGTTTTTCTATGTATATATTTAAGTCTGAGGGACTTAAGTCTGTTTAAGTCTAAAGACTTCTAAGAGTTGTAAGACTGTTAAATTCCTTGTGAAATGTGGGAATGCAAAAGTCTTCATTTTAGAAGTACTCAACAATTGACACGTGAAGAATTTTTTGAAAGCTGTCCTTTGTTACATGCAATAAAATATCAGCACAATATAATTTCCATGAGAAACCGAGGGTTTAAAGCCCCATCTTTCAGTGGGAATTCTATATTGGAGTTTCTGTTAGTGTCAAATTCAAGGAAAGGGGTTTATTAACTCTATATGGATGGTGCAAAGTTTATTGCATTGAATTGGTTAAAAAAACCCGGCAAACTCAAACTGACAACCTATTTGCATACACATTATCACTATGTGTAAAAGTATAGAACTGAAAAAGGAAGATAGACCTGTAATTTAGATCTAACTTCCTACCCACAATAAAGGTAAGTATCTGTAATTACGGGATGTTTAAGCTCTGACATGATCTTTAAAATTGGCAGAAAAGAGTGAACCTGTTATGACTTGTCTAGGCTGGTGAGTGTGTAGTTAACATTCAACAAAGAAAACTTACAGTTGTAATTTCAAAACTGCTTTATTGAGGGAGGAAAAGAAAAACCCAAAACACTTAAGCCAAACTCAAAACACTTATATGACTTCAGCTAAGCTGCTGTAGATGTCCTTACATTTTACAGGAAAGTAAATAATCAGAAAAAGTGATATTAATAATGTTGCTGTAAATAACGCAAAGTGGAAATGGAGACATATGCTTACTAGAGTTGTATAAAAGTAGGTTTTAAGAATGGCTGCTATGTAATATAGGTGCAGAAATACAGTAATGTAAGCGTGAACGTTTCCAGTGAAATCAAAAGTACTTCTGCTTTTGACTTTAATGAACTCTGTATCTATACAGAAAAAGGGGAGCACATATGAATTAGAGTAGTATGTGATATTATATTCTATAATAGATACATTTTTCAGTTTTCTAATTTTCTTTTATATGTAGATGTTAATTCATCTATGATAACTCAGGTGCCCAATGCTAGTATAGTTCATGCAGTCATCTATTTTCTTTATAGTGCTTTGGTCTGTTCCTTTCAGTTTGTGCTTGTTTTTTGTCCTAATGCTATGATTATTTTTTTTCTTTTTATCATAGTTTTCAATTATTAACAACATAGTGGGGAAAAAGCAGTCTCTAATTCTGTTATTGTGACTTTTTTGGTTGGGTACACAGAATCTCACAGAACTGTATAAGGCATGTATCTTCAGGCTGGGAAGTGAGGTTGGCAAAAACTGGTGACGTTTGACTTTTCTTTTGATAAAAGCTGTTTTATTTTACGACTAAAATACTGAGTGCATGGTACTAGTGGTGAAAGCCACAGTATCAAAGTTCCAAATTAGATATAGTTTGGAATTAAAAAAGAGATATAAACATATAGTGTGTTTTTACAGTTTCAATTTAAAAACTAAAATAGTAAAATTAGAAGAAAATTTTAATTTAGCACCTACAAATTTAAATTAATAAAAATTTCTAGTTAAAAGTGTGGGGCTTTTTTTCGTTTCTTTGAGTAGTCATTAGTATGATTTCTTTTTAAAAGACTTCTTTCTCATTTTTCTTTTTTGCCTTTGCTTTCTTAATTGCTACTTTGTTAGCTGTGCAAGTATGTAGACTTTTTCTGCCATTACCTTTTTTTGTATCTTCAAGAAAAGCAATTGTTCATATGCAGTTTTAATTTTTAATCTTGAACTAGCTAAAATTCATCTGAAATTCTAAGTTAATAACAAAACTGACCTGTAATAATAAAATACAATTAATTATAATGCATACTTCTTCCTACTTAAGCCCCACAGGGTTACCTAATCCTCTGTCAGGGAGCTTTCCCAGCTACATAGCCCTGTCTTTTTACTTGTAATACTCTGATGCTCTAACTCCTATACAAATCACTTCCCCTGAAATCTGTGATTCAGCTAATAACCTAGAATTAGAACTCACTTTCATTTAAAAAAACCCATATTCTATTACTATTTTAATTCTATCCTAACTATACTTTCTGTGAAATATCTTACAAAGCTGAGTTCGTATTGGAGATGGAAACAGACAGGACTTCTGTTGTTTCTGGAAAGAAATGAATATGGCTATCAGACATCAGGATGATTTTGCTGGTCTAGGAGATAGGAAATAGAGTTAATGGACACAATAAAATATATAAAATCACAGCACAATTTTACTAAACAGAAAGAACAAATAGAATAATGACAGAAATTAACATGATCATATTTACTTTTTCTTTTTATTGGCTCTTTAACAACATTAGTACTGAACCAAGCAAATATGAACACACTTACTAATTTTTTTGAGCTCTGTATGGGAAGGGCTACACGCCTGCTATTAAATATAAAATAAAACATATATCTTAATTTTAGATTATTTATTAAGATATACTAAACAACATGAATTGATATACATGTATTAGTAAACTTTTAGAAATAACTCAGATATTTTATTACAGTAGTTTAATTTTTTAAATTGCTCACTGATATAAGTGTATGACAAACAATATTGCAAAACTGCTGCATTACAACAGAGTATACTAAATATGTTATTACTTCTTTTTATGAATAAAGTATACTTAAAAACAGATTGTAGAAGCTAGCTAAGACCCAAACAACCGCTGACAGAATAATGATAATTCTGTTGTAGCAATATACTAAGACAATGTGTCTTCTCTCTGATATTTTAAGATAATTTATTAATTGGCAACATTGACCATAACTTTTATTTGTCATTTTTTTAATTTAATATTGAGCAATTACAGTTTTTGGGTGCCAACTTCCAGTTAAATAGGCATGAACTGTGTGTTTAAGGCCATTCACAACGATTTCCTATGCTTATATTATGTTCAAGTTCCAAACATAACTCTGCATTCTACGCCCATCTGGCTGACATTGCCAAGATCCGTGTTAATTTACCGGCTACAATCAGTTGTCAGTTTTAGATAACTTCTTCAGTCATCATTACATGTTCCCATATACATTCAGTTATTTAAGGAAGTTTAGAATAAAAATGGATAGCAGCTTAATCTTATTCATTATCTGGTTGGTCTTTTGGAACTGGAAACTAGATAAGTGCCCATTAAATGAAAGGTAATTTGATGGAGGTAAACATCAAGTTATTCTTAACTTGATGCCAACATGTGACAAAATAAGATTTATTTGAAAAAATTTCAAATTGTTAGATTTGGAGAAGGATTTGCATTTGCATGTTACTTTCTAAATATGTGATTTTTTTTTTGATTTTTTTTTTTTGTTCCCAAATGTCTATTAAAAATATTGCTATATTAGTTCTGGAGGAAATATTTTTGTTATGGTCATATTATTTTAGCAGTGCACACATAACTCATACTGACATTAATGGAAGTTACACATACATGTTAACAGTGAAACGTAGCATGTGTTCAAATCCATCATTTTGCCTAATTGTCTTAATGCTTTGTGGTCTTTCTATCCATGCACTTATTTTTTAATAAGTGGTAGTTTAAAAAAAATTCTATATTGCAGTGTGACAAAAGGCATGTTAGTGTTTTTAAAAAATGTATTTATCATCTACAGAAATGTTTCAATTGGCCTGAACTTAAAAATTGGTAGTTAGAAATGTATATCAAGACTACTTTTCCCCGACATTGTTTTTTGTTTTCTGAGAGTCCGCAAGAAGGGAGCACAGCCTACTGAGAACTTCACAAGGCTTGCCTAGAAAAGCTTATTCATTTTGTAATATGAAGAGCTTGAGGGTAGGAGAAGTTTCTGCTCTGTGATGTGGTGGGTTTTTTTCCAGATGTTTCAGAAATACCATATTTGTGGAGCATACTTTCATGACCACCAGGCGTCCACAATGCTTTCATACAGATGTCTTTTCCTGCATGGTGGTTCGTTCCAAAACTCATAAACCTGCTTGTAATGAAATTAGAGAGCTGTATAGATAGATAAATGAGTATTTATATAATATTAAAATGGCTTTTTATATGTATGTGAAATAAATGCCTGTCCTTATGGAAAGTGGATTTTACTCTATGGGATAGATCATCTTTTTAGAAATGGTCAAAATTATTTTCCCTTTGGAAGATATAAAGTTTGACCTGGAGAGCCAATAGTCATAAAAGAAAGTCTAATGGCATGTGAGGGAAAAGATATAAAAATTATTATCACCACCTTTGTTAGTTCAACTTCTAAATTATATGCATGTAATCTTCAAGCTGCAACCACTGAAGTGAAAATCAAAACAAAAAAACCCCAACCCACCCAAACCCCCCCCAACTTTGTTATCAAAACTTGGAGTTTTCTTGGTTAAAAGCCCTTAAATTAACTTTCTGTGGTGTTTACTCTACTTAGAAATATGTTTAAATACAAGATTAAAAAAAATATTTCCTTGTGGTTTTGCGTTGATTTGATAATCTTTCAGTGACTTAGTTACGTGTGACAAACACAGCACTTGGTAGTGAGTGACCATGGGCTTAATCCCCAAAAAGACGGAACTTCGTGTTTTGACTTGAAGATCTGTTAATTCTTAATTTTTGAGATCCAACTGTTAATTACTGAGTGTTTCCTTTAGCAGTCAACTCAGTAGACTCAGTGCTCTGAAGCTTTTGGAGTATCCTGAATGAAATTCTTGCCAAGAGTTTGAAAGGTAATTTCCTTGACTTCGGTAGAGTTCATGCCATCACCTGTGGGTGTTGCTGGAAATGATTGTGCCCTGAAATTCACTACAAATTTCCAGAAGCATATATATTTTCCCTGATGTGGAATAGATCAGATTGCTTCAGTAATGAAGCATTAAAGATCTCCTAAAAAAATAACCAGCTACTAGTCCTTTCATTCAATAACACAAATAGAACATTGCTGTGCTGTCCAAAAAAAATTATTTTAAATTAGATTTTGCAATAAATTTTCTCACAGTGACAGTATAATATTAAACATCCCTTCCTTTGTTTAAGAATGTCCACCATATTTTCACTGAAAATAATAAATGAATATTGCTTATCTCTGTTTTCCAGTATGTTTACTTTATTCATTTAACAGCACCTGTGTATAGTCAAGGATGAAATATTTGTGGGAAGAAGGGGATAAAATGTTTTTTCCACCAAGCGTTCAGGCCCACCAGCTGCCACTCTTTGCAGAAGTACTGAACACGCACTGTACTTTTACCTGCTGGGTTAGTGGTTCAGCTGCACTGCCAAACAAGGAGGGGGCACTTGTATTTGCCACTAGATGCCAATCTCGGGTGCAAGACCAGGGTCTGGATCTGCTTTGTTCCACAAACTGGGTATGAGCAGCTTCGCAGAGTAAGGAGGAAGCTTGTCTTGTTGCTGGGAAGAGAATGTGTCTGTCACCTGGTCTGACTGGTACCCTCCTTCCTTTTAGTGCAGGGAATTCGAGCGTGGGTGAGTATACAAATGGCTTCAAGTGGACTTCTGAGGATATTGCAGGGATGAAGAGGGTCTTTGAATGAATTCTGGAAGTCAGGGATCACAGCCCAACGGGAAGACTGTGTAAGATGTAAAACTAGAGAGTCACAGTCAGATTTTGTAGGAAAGTCAAAATGCTTTATGAAGTACTGGTGGCAGAAGTATAAGGGAGTTTACCTTTCATCTGTTTTTCCGCAGACATACTCCTTTTTTCCATCTATAAATTTTACTGGAGTACAAGTTGGGGATTTCACATCTGTGTAGCAGCTCAGCAGGAGCTGCTGCTCTGACAAGGGCTGTTGGATGTCCAGAGAATCTAGACATGTTTCCAGCACCTGGACAAATCGGCTCATGTCCCTGCCTTACATTCTCCTATTACTATTTCCATCCATCACCATCTGAGACTGGCACTTGGAGAGGGAAAGGGAAAGGAACTCAGCATGTTTTCCTTTATTTATGTCTTAATTACTCTACCCCAAGAGGTTCTGTCACCCACAGGATAGTGGTTTCTTCCATGTTGCTGTGGGTACAGCTATGGTCAAAAGCACTTCTGAAATCTCTGTGTGAGTAGTAAATCCAGTGCATCTGGAACATTTCAGAGTAATTGTGTATGCAATTCACCTGTTCAGTTCATACACAGGCCAGAAGCATGACACTCATTGACAGGAAAATCCCTGATGAAATTGTAGGGTCTCTACTTGCATGTAGTCATGAAGTTAATTTCCTTTTTTGGGGTCTTGCATACAGCAGCAAGGGTGAGGAAAGCAATACAGAAAGGTAAGAGAAATTGGCAAGGTGACTTAAGGTTGGAACTACTCTTTGAAATTGCTGGGAACTCACTCTTTAAAATCACTTAAAATTATAGTTTCCCTATAGACACTGCTGTCTGTGTTACAGTTTGGCAGTGCTTTTGCCCAACCCCCTTCTTTCTGGAAAGGAAAGCGAGAAGGTAGATAACCATTTCTCTTGCCTACACTGAAAACTGAGGTATTTAACGCAAAGATGCTTAGTTTATGCTCCTTTTTCAATGCTAGTATATTCTAAAAAGAGCCAGCACCTACCTTGGGGGTAGTTCTAGGCTAAATAAGTAGCAGTGGGTACATGACATTAAAGGATACTCTTTGAATTGAAGTTAAAGCAAATACACCAGATTTCTTAGACTATTAATGAAGTATTTTGAGAGTAGGATCATTTAAAATATTTTTTTTCTACTTTGTCAGCTCTAGTATAGCCTATATTTTGAGTAAGATAGCTATGATAATTTCTCTAACATGAATTCTTTAATGTATCATTACTTAATAGGTCAGATAACAGAGTAGCGTAAACATAGCTGTGGAGAAAAAATAATTTTCAGAAAGCAGTTTACTATTCTTTGTAATTTTATTAGAGGGATTATTTTGTCTTGTTTCAACTGTGGTAATGTAGACTACAAACATGTTCAGTGACTGGATAGCAAGTTGATTGTCTCAAAAATTGCACCATTTCAAATGTAGAACACTAGACTGTTTTTTAGTAACCTGTGGACTGCTTCTATTTAATTGTAGGATTCATGCTGAGAGCGTAGAGAGTCATATCCCAAGTTAAATACAAACAAAACAGCAGGATGTTGATACAACTGTGACTTCCATAGGAAGTAGTTAGAATGGTAATGTGGTCTCCTTCTAACTTGGGTGGAAAGTCTCTTGTGACTGCTTTTGCCCCACAGACCTGTAACACAGCATGCCTTGACTAACATTTTTGACACCAACTTGCAAACACCATAAAGATTAGAGAAAACCAAATGAAGGCTTTGTTCTCTGGAACAGAAGCTTTCTTGACTAAAATGAAGAGATGTTTTTCTTTTGTAAACAATGAAGGGGCACAAAGCAATAAAATGTTTCTCTGTGAGAATAGAATGAGTGAACTCTTTACTTGGCAAAGCGCTTCTGTTATTTAGACATATGAGTGTCACCAAGTTCCTATTCACTTGAGAGTCTTATGAGTTCAGACTAAATGATAGTATACTTTCATTTTATTTTATAAGATTCATGATATTTGAAATTTCATCAGCATGGGAAGAAAGCGTGCCATTTCTTTTCTTCATTTTGTTCTTGTTAAGGTCAAAATTTACTTTCAAAATAGATTTTCACCTGCTATTGAAGGTGAGTAAGATCAATTTAGGATTTCTCTGAAACATGATATGAGAGGCTGGTTTTTGCCTGCTTTTACATGGGTGTCCAAGCAAAGGAAGCTGGAGCCTCTCCCATGTTTCCTGTCCCCTTTAGACAGTGGGAGAGTGCAGGAACAACCTTTTCAAAGTGTTTCCCTCCCAAGAAGGCAGTGCCATCCTCTCTGTTATGGAGTGGCAGTAGTGCTTCTTACGTCACAGAAGCATTGTCTGAAGGCGAACCAGAAAGAGTGCAGACGTATTCCAGAGAACACATATTATGGTTATAATAAGTAAGCATCGTTTTCTGATCTAGAAAATGGTTTTGACCAGCTTGCTTTCTTCGTCTCATAAGTGTTTTGGTTTAATTATCATGTGTTTCCCTGAGTAATGTTCTCAAGAAGCTATAGAAAGTTAAGCTTCTGGTTCTCTAGTTGTAAAAATGATCTTCCAGGTTCCTATGATCCATATGGTTTGAGGCATCTCCCACGCAGAAGGGGACTTCGATGTTAGTTGCCCCCCTGTATCCTAGTAGTGCACTTTTCTTTCCAACTTTGTTGCTATTATTCTCTGCCCATTCAGGTACCTTGCCTCAGTTAGAAAAATAACAGTCAGTGCTCCAGCAGACATTTTATGTTGGTAATTCCACAGTACTTAGGGGTTTTATCTCTCTAGTACTTTCCCCAGAACCTGAATGGTAGAGAGATCAAGGGGATCCTGCAGCTGCTTTATGAGGGAGAGATTCAAAGACTCTTCACTCTGGGGAGGGGAAGGCAGGGGGAGGATATGTTTGAAGTTTGCAGAATCTCAAAGGAAGGCATAAACTGAACATAGAACTGTTGTTTGCCAGATCCCCCAGCAGGAGGAATATTAGACACTTGCTGAAGTTAATCAGTGATCGATTCGAAAGAGAGAGAAGTGGTGTAATGATATATCTTGATTCATTGCATTCTAAATTCGTGTGAGGTGGAATAGTATTCAGACAGGGACAATGATGAGAAGGATAGTGAGAAGGGACTATGAGTGAGTATTCAATGAAACGTGGACAATGGTAAAAGGAAGAGGGCTCTGCAAACCTGAAAAATTAAAATGCAGGTCTGGACACTTCCAACGGAAACGTATAGTTTGAAGTATATTTGTATTTTCTAAGGAAACTTACTATTTTTATCTAAAGTCAACTTAGTGGGGAGTTCAGCAATCTTAACTTTGTAGATAAAGAACAAAAAGTTTGTATGCTATCTACTAAGTATCAAATGCTTTTTGTCTGGTTTCCATTGCACAGCTTCTTTTTTTTTTTTTTTTTTTTTTTTTTAAACGTAGGAAAATATAAACAAAAAAATAATTTCGCTTCTGTTTCATGGACTTTTTTTAAAGCTGACTGAATTACGCCCTTGTCTACTGAAACCCTCTTAGTATAATTCCCATTGGCCTCTGTGACACCTAGGGCAGCGCTGATCAACTGCAGGCTCCCATATTCCTAACCTCAGCCAACTGAATATGATTCTAGCAGATGTTTCTGCATTTTAGACCTCAAAATATGATGGGTCAGTTTTTTTTCCTTTTCCAGTGGCAAATCTTGCATACTTGAGACCCAGGACATTCAATTCAATGGTAGGAATTATGAGCTGAGGGTCTCCCCAGTGGGATAATGCTGAACTTAATGTAAACTCAGATCTTTGAAAATGGAGAACCAAAGTAATTTAAAGGTTTGGATCATTTAAACTAAATCACTGGATTATTTTTTAATATTGTATAAAAATATAAAGTGTGGATAGAAATGTATATGATTGTTTTCTATTAAAAGGAAAAGGTCTTATAAAGTCAGGAGAGAACAGAGTCAGAAGCAATCAAACAGGAGCAGCTTTCTTAGTGTGGCAGAAGGGGAAGGTTTGGTTAGCTTTCTCTGCTTTCCCATTACTCCTTAGATGCTATGAAGTAAATCCACTGCTGCCTCCTTCCTGTGCTTCCTCATTCCTCCCCCTCCCCATGTCCCCAGCAAAACAAGTACTTCTGTGTGTGCTGTGGAAAAATAAACCCAAGTTCAAATTGCTTTGTTTCCTCTGATTGGATTCTCTCTCTGATAAGGTGCAAGATGTGCTTGAAGTTTTGCTCTGTCATGTCTGTGAGCATTCATTAATGCTCTAATGTGCATTCTCTCATGGTTTGTAAGGTGTGAGCTCATGGGGCAGTTTTTCTGCCTGTAAGGGTATAAGTAGGATTTACTCTTTTATCTAACTGATATAATGACACCTGTAAGAATTTATTGTCATAGAGGTCTGTACCCATATCTTGAAATGAGTCAAAGACTTTCTGTCTTTTGGGGTCTTTTGGGGAGGGATACCATATTTTAAATCCAAGAGAACTTCACACTACTTGTTCTGGTGGTGTTTATGCCCTCCCACTGAACTGTGTTTAGCTTACCTATTTAGATTATAAGCCTGATAAGACTGATCAATGCTCTTTATTAATACTAATATTAATTATGCCAGGCATAATGGACCTTCCTGCATCGGCCATCCAGCATTACTATAATAAACAAGATAATAATAAAAACATGTATCGTGTTATCACTGTCAACACTAAACAATGCGAGCCTAGAAATATTGTAGTAAAAAGAGAATTTTTCAAATATGATTGTTAAAATACGGCATAGCACACAAAAATGTGCTATGACACTGAATTTCTAATGAACAACACCTCTCAGTGCTATGCTGCTGTTTAGCAGAGACTGAGAAATCATGACAGTGATCCTACGTGATGACAGTAGAAATTAGGATGAGCTCATCTCATTTTTCTCTGATTGTGAACAAACTTGGCTATGTCCACACTGTTGTGTGGGGTACCAGGGTATCTCAGCAAAGAAAAGCCTATTTAAGAAGGTACGTTATTTTAGAAGGTACGTTATATAAGTCTGTGCTACATCTTACAGTCAAGCTGTTGTGTTCAGGTAAACATCACCTTAAAAGGACACCTTGGCTTGCTTCCTTAGGGTGAAGTGGCTTGAAGTGAATAGATAAACTTTTCAAGTCGAAACAAAAGCTTGGTCACAGCAAAAACTTACACAGAATATTGTTAGTGCATTTCCCAAAGCCCATCCAGTTTTAGTTTTGTAAATATGCAGATGCTAAGGGAGGAACTGTGATTCACTAGCTTAGATTAGAAATGTAAAAATACTTTTTTTTGTGGTTAAACTCTTCCCAGTTTCTAACCACTCCTCCCTCAAACATATAGTTTATCTTTGTTGCATTTGACTCCGACCAAAATTAGGCCCCACCAGCCTCTGAGGATCATCATGTTGCTAAAATCATTCTAGTTACTAGGGATTCTTCTTTTTTGCTTCCAAACAAACTCACCTTTATCCTTTGAAGAGTGGCTTACATGGTTCTCATCTTCTAGGTGGTAGGGAAAATGTGAATCGGTTGGCCTAACAGAGACAGTCATTAAACGTACTACTTTATTTTGTTTTTCATCCCCCCTGAGCTTTCTTTATGGTTAGGAAACAGATAGGTACTGAGGAGAAAATGTTGAAGGTAGGTTTTATAGGCTAGGATAGGTAGGTCACCTCTGTGCGCAATGCAGAATCAAAGCTAGCCTAGATACTTTCAAATCCTTACATTACATGGATTGTGAATATAAGTTATTGAACAAAATTCTAATTCCGCTTAAATCTACATACATAAGAATGTAATTTAATATCCTACCTTATTTCTTTAGGCTGGAAGAGTTTTGAATAAAATGCAGTTCAGTTATAGGATCTTATTGCATCAGTCAGGGAGCTACTGGCAACTTCACAGTGGTTATGTTCTGCTGGCTGCATGGCGAGCTGTGTCCCAAAGACTGGCTAGGAAGGAGTGATGTAGTTAATAGGAAGGGAGATCTGAACTTTTAAACCCCCTCACTCTAAAAGCTCCAAAATATGGAATTTTCTCATCACTATTTAGGGGATTTACTGTGTTTGATAACTTATGAGTATTTTGGTGAGCTGGACAACCTCATCCAGGTTTTGTATGACTATCTTGAGAAACTCTTTTTAGTTTTCTGTGTGGTCTGTAAACAAAAGGGAAGTAGTTCATGTCTGTGGGGTTTAGAGCAGGAGCTGCTGTTGGGACTAGTGTGAAATTCAGTAGCAAAAAAGTAGAGATTATTACGTAACACCTGAAGAATAGGAGCCCCAGAGGTGTGGTAGATCATCATCTGTCACCCAGCAACCTGATACCCTCTTACCAGAGTGGAAAATGCTCTGACATTCATGAGCTTAAAGCAAAGACTTTTCACCTATTGAAAAATATTTAAACTTTCAGTATGCATAGAAGAGACTTGACTGCCTTCCAGTTTTGTTTTGGGTGCCCATAACCCCCATCACTCCCCTGGATTATTTTGTCAAAAAACTGAAGGAAAACTGGCGAAGTGAAAACAGTCTTTTATGGGTTTTGTGGCTATGCATACATGTGTACCACCCACCTACCCGCTACTGCCCCCCCCATCAGATCCCTGCTTAAAAAAAAAGTACAAGGATCCAATTAGGATAAAACTTACCTGTAGTATTTTCACAGTTGTATTAAGAAATGTAATTTGTATTATTTCTCTCTTAGAAAGATCTCCCTTCAACACTTCAATACTATGATGTTTTGTTTAGTCTAATGTAGGTTTTTGTTAGTATCTAGCCCAGAAATGAATCTAATTAACAGATGAACTTAGGAAATCCCTACTGTAATTTGGCAACTAAATGAATGGGGGATATCAGTATATGACAAGCAACTTCCACTTAAGGCTAATGTAACTATTACCTCATTAGAAGTGCAACTTTACACTCTTCAAATAAAACCTTTATTGAATTTAAAATATGTATTTGACAAAGGACTAGCTGAACTTACTTGAAATTGGCTTTGTGAAATTATGCTGCCTTTATTGATACTGACTAGCTTTATAAATGTTTATCTTAATTATGTTTTATTGTGATTAAAAAAGATTGCAGATACTCTGCCCTTTCTGTAAAGTGAGCTGTTGGAGCGTTTTTTGTTAAAGATGGGGGTAGGGTACAAAGAATAGTCCAGCTCCAGAGAGGAGGCCCCTCACAGGCCATATGAATCCACTTACATGTAAATTGCTTGTCTATATGAATTAAGGTGAAGGTTATGAAAGAACTGCATTTCTGTGTTTATTGTAGGATTTTTGACAGTCTCTTTCCTCTTTCAAGTAAATTTGGCTTAAGTCCACAGTCAGTACAGTTTTAAGTAAACTCCTCTTTTGTTACATTAACAAGGTTATAACATCACTGAGGCAGATTTCCAGCTGCATGAATTGAGGCCTAAGCATGCAGACGGAGAGGATAATTAAAACCTTAGGGTGGGTGAGTTAAACTACCAACTAAAATTGGATAAAAGGCTAATTGTCCATAGCAACATAATACATGTTTCTAAATACCTGTGAAATAAAGATGAATATTCGTGGTCTTTTAATTCCTTTTTGAATGCTCAGATTCAGATTATATTTTAGGGCGTAACAAGAATCAAGAGGAAGTAAATGGAAACTCAAAGAATTCTTTCCCAGATATTGTTCTATTTTAGTTATTAATTGAAAAACAGAATTATTTCGAAGACTTCAGTGATTTTCTGACTTTCTTTACAATACAGGAAGCATTTTTGTGTAGGAAGTATGAGCCTCGCTGTGTGATATAGTATATCGGTATGGACTGGTCGGTGCTTTGTCAAAATTTGTCATATCTCTTTTTCCTTCCTCCTTTTTTTCATTATTAAGAGTGGAGTTACATACCTTTGGTGACCTTCAAGAAGATGACATAGAGTCAGGCAAGATGATACATTACCACAAAGTTAAAAAAACAAAATGGGTTGTAATGGCAGCTTGTACTGAACTAAATGAATTGTGAAGGCCCATTTGTTATTCATTAGGAGAAGCAGAGCAGATTACTGTTCTGCCTTCATAGGGAGCCTTTAAACTTAAGGTCATTTTACACTAGTACCCTTGTGGCATGGACAGCGTTTAATACATTTTTAACAGCTTTTACATTTCCATGGTTTGCAGCAGTGCTGGTTGAATCATTTCTGTAATGAAGGTGTTTTAAAGTAGTTTAGAGTTACTTTGGGGGAAAAAACAGGAAAAAAAAAAAAGAAATAATTGGGTTGATGAAGTGACTTTATATACTAAAGAGCTAAGCATGCAGAACGTACTGCTATAAAGTAACGCATGCTGATTCCCACTGCTACAGAAGGACATCCCGGGGGAACCATGCTTTTTTGTTGTTGTTGGGTTGGGGTGTGTGTGTGTGTTATTATTTTATTTTAACATAAATAGAACTATAGTTGTTTTTTCACAGTGCTCATTCCTTTGGAAGGAAGGAAGGTCTGAGGACAAACTTTTTTGAGCTATTTCTGAGTTGCTCAGGAGTCTGATGGAGAGCATTCAACATTTTGGCATGTTTTGGGGAAGTGTGCATGCTAACTGTCATAACTGTTGTTGTGGGCATCTAAGGAACCCAACGTAAAATGAATGTGGAGGGTAAAATTTTGCTGATCAGAATAAATGTTGATTATTTCAATACTTCTCAAATGGTTCAGTGGTGCTGTGGAAAGTCAAAGCAGAAAGGTAGGTACCAATATGAAAAAATCTTAGAATAATTTGTTCAAAAGTGCTAAACAAATCTAAAATTCTATTGGCTTAAAGAATGATTTTTAACTCTAAATAAAGGCATAGTAACCCCAGTTAAAGGAGGTAGTAATTTCACAAGCTCATGTTTTATTGTAGACTATAGTCTTTCATTTGCTACTTTTTAATTATGTTGTGGATTTAGTGGTCAAAATCCATATTACAGTGACTTTATTTTGTTCAGAAAATATTAGAACACAAAGCATGCACTGTGTTTCAAGATTTGTTTACAAATAAACTTAATTAAGAAAATGCTGATTTAAATGTATGATGGTACTTCTCCCAGCAGCCAGTCGACCCCTAATTTCCTTTTCCTTGTTTAGCAGATTATCAGTATTCATTCTATACTTCATTGCAGATGGCTTTCTCTAGAGCTTTCCTATTGATTTTACTGTTTTGTGAGGATAAATGCTGACAAAATACATGTGGATCACAACCAGCATATGAGGAAGAAAAAAAGACACATTCTTGTCAGCAGAAGTATTTTTTTTTCTGAGATTTTGAACAATACATATTTTAAAGCCGAAAGGCTATGTATCTTCAGAAAATAGCAAGCTTTAAATAACATTTTAAATGCAACAATGATTGTTTTTATTTAATATTGGAGAGATAGTAGAATGTAAGAAACTGTGAACTCTCAAAATCTTGTTGCTGTTTGGACTATATATTTTTTCAATAAAATTAGATTCTTTTTATATAAGTTTTACATTTTCAGTTGCACCAGTATTACTGACTTTTCCCCCAATAGAAATATTTTTCTTCTTTTACCTTAGCACTAGCTTCATGTAGTTATTTCTGGTTTGTGAACTAAAGCTGTTTTAATGAAACCTACTTTAATCTCTCTAAGTTTTTTAAAAGTTCTTCACACGTGAAAGCATAGACTGTCAATATATGTCCATAAAATACGTATCAAGAGTGGTTTTGTTTGGTCAGAAAATGAACCCCATCCCTTTTGTTATTTTAGATTTCTGAATATGCAGTGGTGGGTCTGTTATCATCCTATGCCAAAGCAATACCCTAAGAAAGGCATAGTGCCACTACTTTCAGTTGTAAAACTGATGAGAACATAAAAAAAAAATTCTTTGAAGGCCATGCAATTCTGAACTGGGGTATAGTGTAAATTCAATTTTAATTTCATTTTTTTTAAACTAAGTACATATAATTACTGATAACCGTATTTCATTGCCTGAAACTGTGTTTATTTTTCCTTTAAGTTACCTTACAACCTTTTCATGTTTGTAATTTATTTTTCAGAAATGTAAAATAAAGAACATACTAGTAAGATGAGAGTTCCAATGTTGGGCTACCTTAATTATAAAATTCTGTTAAGTAACTAAGACACTTTAATGTTCACTCTGTTGGCCCTTTGACACAGGGCTGTCTCCTAAGTTGAGGATTGTACCCTCTCCAGTTCTGACGCTACTTCTAGCACAGTACTTAGTTGATCACCTCTTGGGTTGCCATTGCTTAGGTGTCTTGTTAGCATTTTCAGACAGATTTTGTAGCAACTATGATCAATAATACACAAGATAGCCAGAACAATTCCTGTGTGCCTCCAGAATGTTCTTTGCATTGTGTGATGTTCCCCACAGGAGGGTCCCTGTGGCAGTAGTATGCCAAGAGAGGCTTACTTAGAATAATTACAGATGTTTATTCTGCCACTGGGAAGTGATACATTTAGTCACATGTTTTGATTCAGCCAAGAGTTCCAGAGTTTGAACAGGTTAAAAATAAAACAAACCAACCAACCAACCAAACAAAAAAACCAAACAAACAAAAAAAACAAGCAAAAAAAAATCTCTTGAACATAGGCACGAAAGACTGCTATAAAACAATTCCTTTGGACACTGATATCGTTTGAAGTGCTTAGGCACTGTATGTCCCACTTACAAAATTGTTACCTTGCTGGAGCCACATAGCAGAAAGTTTGGCCCAGCATCTTCATATATGTGAATTTTCTCCGTTTGATAATACTTTTCCTACAATCTCTGTGTGAGGCAAAAGATTCAGATGCTTCTTCAAAGGGAGAATCCATGTTTGTTTTCTGGGCCTTTTTGTCAAGTAGGAATTGGGACATTCTGAAAGACTTCCACATGAAATCACTGCTTTTTGACATATCGAAAGGGTTAGGCCTTAGTCAATTTTATGCCTTAAGAATGACTTTGTGGTATAATTTTACCCTTTTCTGGTTTCCAGAGGCAACCAGACTTGGTGATTCAGGATGTCACTTGGTATCCATGTTCCTACTTCTGTCCTTTTTCCCCCTAGTTGTTAGTGTTTTTCATAAAAACAAAGATTGTAGCTACCTTCTGAGTCACTTTAGTTTCTCTTCCTTCACTCCTTCTCATTCTGTTAACAAAGAAATCTAACGATTTTCTTTTTGTTCTCTTTTTCCAAGAGCAAATTGTCTCATATAATACGTAAAATTGTTCTGTTTTTCAGAGAGACCTAGGCGTTGTAATTTTGCCATAAAGATTATACTGATACATCAAAAGGAGTAGGACTTCAAGTCTGCCGTGTATTTATTTTTATCATTTCATATATGTCCAGGAATGCGCAGGTGTTGTAACTGAGGCTTGGTCCTTGTACTTTGGTGTCCTAAAGTTAGTTTTTTGTGTATAAACGTTATAGGATGGTTGCAATTCTCAGTCATATTTACTAGTACGCTTGGCAATAAATATCAGAAGCTTGTTTGTTCTGTTCGGACTGCTGTTTTGGGGATTATTTGAAAGATTAATTTAAGATCTAACTTTCACTTTTTATGGCTTTTTTCTCTTAAAAATTGCAGGAAGCTTGTGAATAAAAACTATTCTATGAGGTATCTGTATTAGTATTAACTCTCAATTCAGAGGCCACACACATCCAACCAGGTAGAGCAAATCCTGACCCGCAGTCACGTTCTTAATATTCCTCATAGAATACAGTTACACAGAGGGACTTCTTCTGAACGACTTATCACACAGCAACCTGTGTAGGTGATAGCAGAAAGACAGAGAAATCATGAAATAAGTTCTTTTGTTTTCTTTATCTTTGGGAAAATATTATCTCACAGTCCATAATAATGACTATTGAATCCAATAGAGACACTAGGAGGAGAAAAATCTTTTCAGGAAGGGATTTCCATATTCCTGTTATATGGAATCTATTCAGACCTCAAAAAAAATTAATATTCACTAAAATAAGACAGTAAATTTGTCTCAGCTGATCTTTGGTTATTTTAGTGTTTGCCTTCTATAAATAGTGTAGGAAAAGAATTTGTTTGTAGAAGTGTTCACAAAACCACTAAATGTTTAGCTTGTTTTAAATAATGGTGACTGTATGTGTGCATCCTTGGCTGAAATTTGATTATAAAAGTTGTCTACCCCAGTCTATGGAAAGGCACATAAAAATCCAAGACATAGGTGATATGGAAACCTACTTTTATAAGAAACAACTTCTTTCCTACCCTGCATTTTTTAAAAGTACCTAGGTTTTGAGATAGTACAAGTGTATCTATGGCAGTTTATTTTCTTTGAACCTATGCAAGTCAGCCCTATGATGGATCTAATGTATCTGGGAAGACTGTCAGTTTTACCCCTCAGTCATAATAAAGTGGGTCCATTTGCTGTGGCACAAAAGAGACATAGTGTGATAGGATTTGTGAGGAACTGCTAATGGTTAGAGCTTTGCAGTGTGCCTGTTTCCATCTAGGCTAGATGAATCTAAATGATAAAATTTCTATGTAAATAACCAAATTTGACTAAATAGGTATTAAGTATTACTGAAAATAAATTCAAAATATTATTGGAAAGAGAGATAAATGGTAATCCACAGACAAAATCTTGCAGTGGTTGTGGTCTGTTGTGTTATCCTTGCATCGCAAAGCAAGCAGGGGGTTTCTTTAAAGAGAGCGTAAGAAAAATAACCTGGTTTGGAGAACCCTGTATTGTTGTAAACCTGGCAAAACTATGAGAGGAAGAAAGACTTTTTCAGTTGTATTCCTTCAGGTGGTTAACCCTCAGACTGATGAGAACAGTGACAGAATAAACAAACACCAGATAAAAGATTCATGTTGAGAGCAGACATCCTGCCTCACTAAGGAAAGAACTGATTTCTGTACCAAGTGGTTCTTTTTACATTGACCATGGTGGTTGGAGCATGTTTCTTAGATGGGAAAGACCAAAGTACTTCTAATGTAGAATTCATACGAAAGCAAATGTAAAGGCAAACAATATATTTGATGTGATCTAATCCCAACTCTGCTAGATCACTTGCTTCTGTATCAGGTGAATCACAATGCAGTCATGTTGGGTCTCATAAAGGGCAGGCGTGGATAATATACAGTGTATTAGCAGTCTTCTGTTTGTATAGGCAAGAGTTTATAGCAGCTGAAGGTAAAGAACAGCAGATTCCAGGCTCCTACTTATGCCAGACCTATGGAATGCTTGAGAAAACTCCTATGGTTCCCGAGATGAACAAAGCAGTAGTGAGTGGGACAGGAGCAGAGCTTAAATGAACTGCACAGTAATGTGCTCTATATTCCTTCTGAATTGATAATGTACTACACTTTGTAGGCAGGTGATAGTAACAATCCAAATTATTATAGTCAGATAGAGTCTAGAAAATGAAAGTGAAGACATTAAAGGTGTTAAATAAACAGATCATATGCCTTCTTCCATATGCCTTAAGATGCATAAGAGGGACAAGCTTTGGCAAAACAAAGACAAATATTCTCCAGTTGAGAGCACAGGATCTGTTGTCTGAAAGCTGGTACAAGCTAGTCTTTCTTCCATTGGAAAGTAGGGGAATTGTCTATGAAATTCTAAGGCAACAAAGGGTTAAAGCTGTATTCCATTCAGAGATTTTGACAGTATGACCGGCTCCCTTAGACCCACAGCGGGGACAGTCTGGGGTTAGCAAAGCATGTTTTCTTAAGGAAAATTATAGAGGTACCAATTGTTGTCAGGAACCATCATGTCAGTAACTTGTGATCAATAACTATTACGTTATAATTTCTAATATCAGAGATCATTTTATTCCCACTAGTGGAAATGAACGATCTGATCTTCAACTAGATTATAAGTAGAGTTTACATCTTGTAAGATAACAAAACAAGCTGACAGATTTCAGTGGTGAAAAGCTTCTGGTTAAATGAAGTGAGCTGCAAGGAGCTATAGTCATGACACAGTTGGGCAGAGACAGATGTGCAGATGAATAATCAAAATTAATAGCAGGCATCCTTAAAGGGCTGGTTAATCTGCCAGTAGAGAGTCTGTCTCTTTTCTACCCACTAGTACATCAGCTCATAAAAAATACAAATGAGCCCAATAGCAGCAAGAGCCTTAAGATCTGCTTCCTCATTAGTGAAACTTCAGAGAAGCATTTCCTACGGCTCCGTATCTTTTTCTACCTTTTAAGAAAAGTTGTTAGCAGGAATGTGTAGACTGAGTTCTTGGGGTGGGGTGGGGGGAGGAAGTAGTGAAATTAAGCTATAAAAGGAAGAGTTTATCTTGGATTATTTGGCAAACAACATTTAAGCATTTTAAAGGTGAAAATATATTGAAGTGTTTGATAAGCATTTTTTATATGGTAGAGAAGGACAAGTGTCTTGTGTGGTTTATATTTTTGTTCGTGTAGCCCATCGAGAGCAGCAGTGCTAGCAGATCATATGTGAGATTCTGTTCTTTCTTAGCTATTAGGGGTTTGGAAGCAAATTCTCCTGTTCTGCACAACTGGAGCCAGCCTAAGGGAAAGTGATCCAAGGATATGCTTTCCTGACAGTACAGGAAAGGTAGTGTTGAAGGATAAACAAAGTTGCAAATTTGGGGTGGAATAAAATGCCTTTTTCAGAAGCTAAAAATAATAAGGCAGGGTAGAACAAGCTGGAAAAAAAAAAGTAGTTCAGCCTTAGAAAGACTCTGTTTCATGTAGTTGTAGAAGATCCAGCTCAAAAGTGAGATGGAAACTGGAAAGAAGAGGTCACTGGTCAAGAGGTACACTAGGGGTTGCTCAATTGTAAAGAGAACTTGAACTGATGAAGTTAGTTAAGGGGGGTTCAGTCCTCTAAAGAGTTCAGCAATCTAGCATGGAAAAAACAGGATGTAAACAACTTTGTTCCCCCTGTCTTACTTCTGCAAATGCCCAGTGAAAGCTAGGAGCTTGCTTCAAGCACTCTCTCACAATTTATCTTCTCTTTGACCTTCTGTTTGCATATACTGCCTAATATATAGCAATTACCTCAAAGCTATTTGTAGTCATCTTTTGGGATCGTGTGGCTAGTTATGTGACCCACTTTTTAAAAGAAGTTGGAATAAAAGTTGTTCCATGCAAAACAACCAGAAAGCAGAATTGTAAAACTGGTTGCACATGTGTTTAGTGTCATGAAATTTATGCCTGACTCTTTCTGTAATGCTATGTAATAGATCATGATGATCTTAGTCCTGTACAGTGTAATCTTTCTGCAGTATTTCTGGGTTATCCCACTGTTACACTACTGTTCAAATTGTTGGGTACTTCTTTTTCTCCTTTTCCTCCCCCTCCCTCATGAATAGTAATCACCTGGAGTTACAGGTTCCTGTATTTCTTCTAGTGACCTAGTTTATGCTTATGAGCAGCTCTTACAAAGGCATTCATGTATCTTTCCCAAGGTGATATACTCTTCCCTTTCACAAGTTCTTTGACTAAGTATTTTTATCCACACTCATGTTTAGAAGAAAGGGCCTCCATGCATCTAAGATCCAAATAACAGTAGCAATAGAGTGCAACGATGGCACATTTGAAGGTATTACAGTGATGTACTGACTTGTAAACCCGTATGATTCTTTTGCAAGATCTTTGCCAATTTGTCTGTGTCTGTATTCCTCTATAAAACACATACACGCAAACACATAAATTTTGTATTTTTTTGTCAGTGATGTGAAAGATCCTTTGACCCCCTTCTGCTCTCTAATAGGTTCAGAAATTACTGCTTTTAAAAACAGTTATTGACCTGATGGAGTCAGGAAAATCACATACTTTTAAAATCAAAGGTTTTCAATGTCAGGAATATTATTCATTAGCAATATTATTCATTTATCTAAATTTATACTTAGATTATGTTTAAGTACTTCCTATAGGTCTGTAATGGCCAATTGACATGCCAGTTCCACACAGATAGTGTCAAGACATTCTGAAGCTTTCCTCCCTCTAGGGGAATTTCACAGACCAATAAATGTATTAGCTATTTAGAACAAAAGTAGTTGTAGAATTTCCCAAGCATTAACAACATTTGTAGAGTTATTTAAATAGTTCCTATTTAAGGGATAAAAGTATTTGTGTTTCCTTACCTGCCTCCTCTACACAAATTTGTTAGCGGCCAGTTTTATACAGTTTATTTATGTTTGACACAGTGGGGATGGCCTGCACTTTCTCATCCATCTGCCGTATTTGCATAACCTTGCAGAGTTAATGGCTGCCATTCTGACAAATTAAGCTGGTTTCCTATGTCTTTAATGGATTAAGTCCTCTTGGACAAGTTATACTGTATTTTAATCCATGAATAGTGTTTGCTAAGTGTTGTAAATAATACATTCATTCATTTTATTCTATTGACATTTGGCTTGTATGCTAAAAAACAGATATATGAAGAATACTTAACAAATATGGAACAAAACAAGTTTTTTTATCTATATAAAGATGGAATAAAAAGATCATTAATAATGTTTAATAGGAAAAAATATTTGAAAACATTGTGGCTGCGGGACTAGTCATACTTTTAAAGTTTTGGATTACGTTATAGTAGAATTTTACTCAGCTCCTGATTACTGTCATGATTTTTTTAAATTACATAATTTATACAGTCTGCTCCAAGTGTAGAAGCATTCTGTATGATACATTTGATAAATGAGCTCCCTGACAGCTGCAGTTCTGAAACTCATTGGAGGTGTAAATATGTGTAAACAGGTTAGAGGCAAAATATCTGAATTGAAAATGTATGTTAATGTTATAAACACCTGAAAATGTTGTGTTTTGCAAATAAGGCCATATTTAAATATTTAAATAATCTGTGGGAACTGAACAGCATTGAATCTGAGGAGACATGACCTGCCTTTTTATTGAATAGTATTTTGATAATTCTTAAGTAATTGATAATGGATGTATTCTTGAAGCATTCTGGTGTGGTAGAGAGGTAGTGCTTCTGCAGATTTTTCTCTACAGACAAACACAGGTATGAAGCTACTTCTCACGTAAATAAAACTTTTTACTGAAGTTTTTTTTCAACATGAGAATTAGGCAATACATTCATGTCACACTACTTCAAGCTGTGCATTTCCTACTTCGCTGTTTGTGTAATTCCCCAGAAATGCACCTGGGGTTTGGGAATGCAAATATGCATCTCTGTTCATCCCATTGGCATTCATTTAGGTAAATGAGATTATTTTTTTTTTAACTCCAAGAAGTGCATATATAGGGTATATGATGCTTGGGTTAGAACTCTTTGTAATTGAAATGTTGTATTTAGCTAAGTGGGGAGGAATTGAATTGTTCCTGCCTACCAGACCTTTATTCAATTCAGTAGACCACACATACTCTGCACTATGATTTTTTTTGGTAATATGTCAGATCTCTGGCAGTGTTCCTAAATTCTGTATGTTTTGTGTGCATGGGCTTATAAGCTAACTCTTCTTTGTAAGCAAATCTGAAAATTCTGTTTCTTCCAAATAAGTCCTAGGCAGGAGATCTCTCCATGGATTATAGACTAAAACAATGCTATTTGTGAGATATGACATAACAACAAAATATTAAACAGGAGCTTAATTCTCCCCATCCTACTCTGGACCATGACAGTGGGCCTCCTACTGGGAAATACAATGATGTATTATTAAAATGACAGCCCCACCTAGGGAGACAACAGCCCAATTCAAAGAAGAGAGCCAAAAGCGCCTCCACTACCACCACCAGCAATTGAGATCAGCTGGTGCACTAACAATCCCCTGATTTAAACATCTGGTGGCAGGACTTTCTCAGTGGAGGTCTGTTGACTGTGGAATTCTCTTACACAGACACAGACATGGTTTAACAAAGCCAGAGTTTCTTTATCCTCAGGGTACAGCGTAAGGCTATTTCCTTTCCCAGGCTGAAGCATTTGCTGATGGTTCCACTGGCATCCAGTACTGTATTACAAGAACTGTCCTTGAGGGATACAGCCAGTGATGCCAGAGGATGAGTGGCTCCACAATGTCAATTAGCGTTCTTCACCAGCTCTCCACAATGAGTAGAGCCCTTGAGGGAGTGCAGTGTTAGAAATTTCTCTTATTCTTCCATGGGAATTCATTGGTTTTGCATGTTATCTCAGTTTTACAGAGAGGTGCACACAGCTGGGAATTAGGAAGTTGGAATGTGTATGCTCTCCTGTTCTGCATCCTACAGCCTGTGTTCAACTGCCCTGTTTCCCAGGGTGCTTCTTTAATTAATCTTCTAAAAATGCAAGAACTTCAGTTTTGTTTTGCAGGTGCAATTCTGCAATGTTTTTTTCTGAGCTTTATCACACCTATAAATTATGTCTGTGTTGAAGAAAACATTTTAGAAACACTTTAGCCTGATGTAAAAAATAACCAAGCTACTACAAGCAGTCAGGTTGCAGTGACAAAGAGAAGAGAGTCTATTAATTTATCTTGCAGCTATGTCCTGGTGTCATACCTCATGGAGGTCGGGGAGGGGAGGAGGTATTGCTGTTCTCCCAAGTTATCTATGCATGCTAATATTCTTTTTTTGAGAAAGTTGAGTGTTTCTTTTAGAATCAGGTGAAATCTGCGATCTTCATCATTTATTTGGTACTACTATACATATTTCAAATTATGAGCTACTAAATTAAGCACAACATGACTTATTTCACAACATGGTTTATTTACAGCGTGTTAGGAAATTAAGACCACAGTGGAAGTTATATTCAACACAGATATGCAAATCAAGAACAGAACTGGGAAGGAGGAATTAATAGGTATCCATGGAGTTATGATGTAGCATGACACAGAAGTGTAACACACTACTAGTACTCTAATGTAGATACAAAGCAGTACAGTTCCTCCTCCCTGCCCTCAAATCTTCTACTTTGCAAAGTAAACATAGAAAGAAGTTTAGCTGAAGAAGATAAAAATTGTGTATTGACTTTTGAGTGCTTTTCAACTATGTTTTAGCTGCTTATCTGCATGATGAAAATTCGTTGTGAAGCTTATGATAAGGAGATGCTGCTACTTCTCAAATGTCTGTAAAACTTTAAGTGTAACTACAGTCTGGAATACTGCACTGCATTAGCTTTCACTGTGAAAATGGAAAAGGAAAAGCTTAAGTGAGGAAAATTAGAAATGTTTTCCATGCTACTTTCTCTTTGTTGTTAGAGGCAAGTATTTTTAGTAGCTGAGTACTGTAAGTTGCATAGTGCCTTAAGTTTTGGGGTTTTTTTCTTTCTATTCTCATGTGCATATTAATGTAATAGAAAAATTGATGCTGTGTGTCAGAACCAGCTTTGCTCTAAAGACTCTGGTAGAAAGTACATGCAAGTAACTTTCCCATATCTCTCTCTTATGAATGGGAATGCTTATGAATGGGAATGACAGAAGCCAGGACACCAGTGCATTCACGTACAGCGTCCTTGAAGTGATGATTAAATTGAGACTTCTATTAATTTCAGCAAGGAAGTTAAAAAAAATAGTCATATTATCAACTGTTCATGTAGTTTTATGTTTAGTTTCTTTTGTTATTTTTTTTATGTACTTCATGAAGCTAATTTTACACACATGCTTCTCAGTGAAAGAACAATGCTAGTTTATATAGAAATAAATAAATATGCTTTCATATGTTAGTACAGAGCCATTGGCTCTGTACATATGCCATTGGCAATGCTGCAGAATGTGTGTTGTTGCTGTTTGTGGAAGGTAAATATTTAAAAGACACAGGAGAATTTCTCCCTAACACTCTTCCCTCTAGCCTTCATTTAGATTGTTTAAAATTTGTTTTACATTTATTCTAGACTGAACTTCACTACACTGTACTTTTAATTCTTTTTCGCCTTGTTCTTTTGAACTCAGTTCTGTGCTTTTGAAAAAAAGAAACCAGAGCAGAACGGGATAAAATTAAAGATGTTTGTGTATGCAGTGTGTAGAAGGACATATAGTTCTTTATGTGAGAGATTATGTTGATTACTTTGGGTATTTAAGATAATACTATATTTATTTCTGGAATAAAAGAAGTCCAGGCTTAAAAAGGGGGATAGAATTTTGTTTTATTAACTTCCACTAATAGCCCTTATTGCATATGTGCAAATAAAACAAAAATAAATGCAAATAGTGGAAGTCCAAAATATTCTTGGAGTCATCTTAGCAAACTTAACTAATATCCACTCTTATATAAAATAAACACCAACCTTCACCACCTTCCCTCAGGCATAGTTAAGGGGTATTGGAATGTTGTTCCAAAATGGCACGTGTCTTTGCAGTTCTAATATCATCATTATCCAATAGATGCTATCCCACAAGTGGGAAAACAAAAATGTATTCCAGAGCCTTTTCTGCTCTCTACATGTGCGGTAAAAAATTTCCATGCACCACATGTCTCTTTACTATATCTGTATGGTATCTGCCAAAATAAATATTTTATCCCATTTATTTTTAGTTGGTATTGCACAGGTCCTCCTAAAATTAAACAGTCAAAGGTCAAATAAGTTGAGATGAACTATAGTTTTAAAATAGTTGTGCTGCTCATAATTATGTGTATAGAGGCTTTTAGATATATACACATATACGTACATGCATATATAGATACACATACATACTTGATTAAAAGCTGAGGATGTTTGCTCAGCAGAGAAGCAAAACCGTCATTATCTGATTGTACATGGAATCCAGTGGCTGCTAATCAAACCCGGGGCTGCATCTGGTTAAACATACTTGGCATAGACTTGTTACAATTAGAGGTTTTGCCATGTCAAGGGAATCTTTCACTCAAAGCAGCGACCCATATTGTACTGAACAAACACATGAGTTTTTAATTGAGAACAATAGCTTAACAAACCACTTCCCAGGACCACTGAAAGAAAAATATGTGCCTGTGGCAATTCTGGCACTGAATTGTGTTTATTTGAACCCATTTATTCCAAGCCAGGGTTCAATATACCAAGCAAATAATAAAAAATTTAAAGTCAACATGGAAAACAAAGTTAAAGTGAGAAAAATATAGTATGCTGAAATGTAATGCCAACCTGTAACTGAAATACTTGTGATTTAGCAGATCTGTGTGTGTATGCTTGTGCCCCCTCTGCTCTTTTATAACTTTTAAACCCGAGGATCTACGCTTAAGTGATTTTGTTTCATAGTGTATGAATTTTACAATGTATATAGCTATGAGGTAGTACGTATTTATATTATAAAGTGAGCATTGAATATAGATTTTGTTATATAGGATTTATTCTACGTTGGTATTTTGGTATTTCGTGATACAGCGCTATAGAAATTATTGATATTTAGAAATAGCTGGGAATGGTAACAAGAGTGTAATAAACATTAAAGAAAAAAATACTTAGTTTGGGAAGTTAAGTGTTATATACACTAGCCAGGGCCCAAAATTTCTAACTAGTACATATGGCAATCTAAATTCAATAATATCTAAAATCTGAGTCTATATCTGATGGTATAAGTTAGACCAAGGTGAATGACTGAAAAAGAACAGCAAAAACTCTAACACAGTATTTATGATACTGGAATAAAGTTTAAAATATTTTAGTTCTATTCTCTGTTTTTATACAGCTTTCTCAAGATTTTGAAGTCACAGTTTAATAATAATTTTTCAACCTGAGGTTTCTAGTAGAAAAATATTATCTGCTGATTACATGCAGCTGTGGGTAAAGCTGGGTACTCGAAACAAAGCATCTAGATTCGTAGAGTCTTTTAAAGGTTCTAATCCTAATTTTTTTTTTAATGTTTGTCATCTTGACAATTGGTCTTATTCAAACCTTTAATTCTTGTCTAGACTGACATATTGGTTCAGTTTCTGACTCCTGACTGGGACAAACTGGCTTTATACCAGCTGAGGACACCAAGATATGAGGAGTAAGCGGGGAGGAGAGTGAAAGGGAGGGCTGGCTTGGACTTGAAAAGGTGTATGCTATAGTCGCTCTGGACATAGTTCAGTTTAAGTGTGTGATACAGCTTGGGAAGTGGTTAGTGTCTCATAAAAATGCTGTTAGAGAGTGCTACAAACAAGGTGGAAAGTCTGCGAGTATGCCAGATGAATCTGTAATAGTAAAGGAGCAGAATCTTAAAGGTGAGTTAGGGGTTATGGAAAATGCTATGTAACATTTCTAAAGAAGGATGGATGTACAGAGACAGTGGACTACCTGTAGTTGTGTAAACTACTGACAGAGATACCATGCTTCGGAAGTCCTGACACTAAAGAACTGATTGTCAGAGATGCATAATCCCAAAAGCTGTCTTTCTGAGCAGAAATTTGAGGCCGTTTTACCTGGAAGCAGCCCAGTCTGTTGCAGTTCTTTATTAGGCTTGGGTTTTTGTTTCAGGAGACAATAAATGCAGTTTTAGAGTAGTTATTAACAGATTAATATTGTTATTAAGTATGAGTGCTGTACAGACTCACGCTTATGGTTCTTTTTTTTTTTTTTTTTTTTTGGAAAGCCTATTTGTTCTGGCAAAACCACATTCCACATCGGATACTGTCTGACCGTGACTGTTGTGCCCTGTCAGCCAAGAGGGGCGAACTGTATTCTGGGGCGCATCAAACGCAGTAGAACCAGCCGGTCAAAATTGGTGATTATCCCGCTGTATTCAGCGGTGGTGCGGCCTCACCTTGAGTACAGTGCGCAGTTCTGGGCCCCACAGTTGAAGAAGAATGTTCAGGTGCTTGGATGTGTCCAGAGGAGGGCAACAAAGCTGGTGAAAGGGCTAGAAGGCATGTCCCATGGGGAGCGGCTAAGGGCTTTGGGCTTGTCTCGTTTGGAGAGAAGGAGGCTGAGGGGGGACCTCATTGCTCTCTACAGCCTCCTGAGGAGGGGGAGTGGGGAGGGAGGCGCTGAGCTCCTCTCCCTGGTATCCAGTGACGGGACACGTAGGAATGGTTCAAAGGTGCGGCAGGGGGGGGTCAGGCTTCACATTAGGAAAAAATTCCTTACCGAGAGGGTGGTCAGACACTGGAATGGTCTTCCTAGAGAGGTGGTTGATGCCCCAAGCCCGTCAGTGTTTAAGAGGCATTTGGACAATGCCCTTAATGTGCTTTAGACTTTGGTCAACCTTGAAGTGGTCAGGCAGTTGGACTAGGTGATCATTGTAGGTCCCTTCCAACTGAACTATTCTATGTTATTCTATTCCTACCATATTTTACAAGAAGTGTTTCTGGCCTCCTGTAGGTAACTTAAAATTGAAATAGACATCGTATTTCCTAATCAGCTGACGTAGTGGAAATGCAGTTGTTCACACTTCAGCATTTTTGCACCATTGGGCTCCAGCCCTGCATAGTTCTTAGTGCATTTAGAGCTATGGTGTTAGTTTTGTTAAAGCAAGGCTAAAATGTTTTCCTACTTAAGGAAATGTACGCTACTTCCTTGTATCGTAATCAGTCAGTATGTGTGTTTGTGGGTTTGTATTGCAAATGCCGTTTCACTTGTTATTTTTAGTGGGATTATGTAACTTCTGTGTTATATGGTAATTTTGATGCTGCTGTTGATATTTACATTAGAATCTACTGCAAATAATGTTGCTTAAACTTTGTGTTGGGTGATTGACAATGAAAGGCACTTGAACTAGAGGGTGGGGGGGTTTTGCACTGTGGGCATGAGGCCTTGGTAATATAGTGAAAGTAACCTAATAAAAAAATTACTTGACTGGATGGCTGAACTTCCAATATTCTAGTTTTATTCTTTTATTTAATATTGCTAATAAGACAATCTTGAAGCAAGAATTCATTCAAGTAATATAAAGTTTGTTAGATCCTGCTGCTCGCATGCTATCTTAGTAAGTCACTGCAGCTTAGAATTTTCTCACTGATTTCCTGAAGACTTATTTCAGCACTGGGAATCTCCCCCTGGCTATAGCATAGGTTTTTATTACTATTTCTTTATACATTTGTCCCAGAATGAATTCCAACTTGCTGACAGCACAGCCTTGTACTAACACAGTAGTAGAACTGAAACATTATTATGACAAAATGGAGTAGAAGGATACCCTGACTCTGTTTTATTTAGAAATAGCTTATCTTAACCATGTTGGGTTTTTCTTTATTTTGAATTGGGCATGTTTTTAAGTTAGTCTGAAAATGCAATAGTCAATAATTCTTATGTTAAACTTTTGTACTGTAATCTCAGTGGATGGAGTGAAAACGTTGGTAAGTTTTTCCGTGATTGATTTAACTCTCTTGCATGTCTTAGCCTCCATTCAGACACCCTGCCTGCAGCTGAGTCTGGTTATGAAGTTGCCTCCTCTAGTTCAACGCTGCATGTTTCTACTCTGCTAGAGTAGACTGCTCTCCTTTAACCTCTTTGTATTGGTGTTTGGTTCCTACCCGAGTTATGTCAAAATGATCAAAGATATTTTAAATTCTTTTATAATGCTTAAGGATTTTTCTAAACCAGTTTGTTTTGATAGATTTACAATTACATTTGTAGTTTTACTATGAAACCTGAGGGGATGGGGGTGTTCCCTCACGTGATACTTAAGGGAAGGTATGCAGTTAAGATTTAGAAAAATGGAAGTTGGGCAGCTCCATTTTGCAGGATCTTCAGTGCTGTGATAAGTGAGGCTAGTGGTGAAAATAAGCAGGGAATAGGGATTCATTTGTAATACGTAGGGGTTTTTGTGCTCATGTGAATGTTTGAAATGAAGTTTATGGTTGGAGTTACAAAACCATGAGCTGAAAGATCAGTATATTTGCTGAATACTGGATATTCTGCCAATACAAAATGAGGACAAACGTCAGCAGTACAGATGGACTCATCTTTTCCTCCTATGGACAGCAGAGAGCGTTAGAGGATGGATAGGATTTTCGGTAGCTTAGCAGGAGGAAGGATGCAGGCACTACAAAGGGGAGGAAGTGGTCGTTCATTT
>NW_009647579.1:303814-409685 GCF_000708025.1 Charadrius vociferus
TGAGAGCCATGTTTGCAGTGTACATTAGGTAGCTGGAAAGGTTAAAGTCAGAGAAATCAAGAGTTGGAGAGCTACTCTACGGAGTCTTGCAGTGTTTATAAACTAGGATGAAGAGCAAGTAGAGGATGGGGTCCAATCTCATATTGGTAGTAATAGGAAGCAGTAATTTCTTGGACACAGTATTAGGGTTCAGAAAATCAGCAGCTGGAGGACTACTCTACTCAGTCATTCTTGCATAATTTCCTAAACTATGATGGGGTAACAAGCCACAAGGGGTAGGAACTCCTCTTCGCAAAGAAGTTTAACTTTTTTACTGGTCACATACATGCTTATTTCTAATTTGTAGCAAATTAGAAAAATGATGCTGCTATGGCATCACTTGTTATCTTTTGCATGACTTGTTTTTGACATGGTTTGTGTTTGCAAGCACAACTGGTGCACGCAAAACAAGTTTCCTTTTTAAAACACTGCTTCTTCACTGCTCTTCACTACTCAAACCAACTTCCTTTTAATGCTCATTGTTATATGCAGCACATATTTGCTGTAACATTGTTTCTTTATCAAAGAGAAATGGAAAGAAAACCTCGATATTTTTAATAGCTAATATCTGGTATTGTAGGACAGGCTTAATATATACTTAAACATTTGCAATCTGCTGTTTTAGAGTAGCAGCTGTCTTTCAGTTTGGGTGGATAGCATTAAAAAAAAAGTCACCTTGGCAGTGATTGTAGATAAATAGTCTAATATAGGTAAACTATTTCTTCATTGTAATCAGCACTACCCATTCTGGAAGTTCTAGAGTGGCTTGTGTAATCTCCTAAAAATCATAAGGAACAATTTTATGGTCTGCTTTAGTACAATATTTGAAAACGTCTCAGCAGAAGGTCTCCTCATCCAGTAAACCTTTATTAACAGATACATTGGACATTCCAACATTCTGTGACTCTCAGACCAATCTGTTTGCTTAATTAGTTGTTCTGTCACACTTTAAATCAGAATCTCTTCCTGCAGTGTAGACCCTTAATGTTTTCTTTTGCTTATTGCTGCTAGCGTATGTGGAAATTAACTCATTTACCCAAATGGGGTTTTTTTCAGAGGTAACATAGAAGCTTGTACTGTAAATAATGTTTTTCCATGGCTTTCTTGATTGAAATGGGCATATTACTGCTCCACTGGCCATTAATCTTCATCCTGATATGTTAATAAATTGTTCAAGCATGTCAGCTTGCATGATAAGGAGATGAAGAGAAAAAGGGTAGTATCATGGCCACTGTGTGGAGAGAGTTAGTTCTGTTGTTAGTTCTGTCTTCGCAACTTGTGAGAAAATTGCATAATCATTGTTTGTCTCACTTTTTGACTTTCAAAAGAAATAGAAAAAAATGTAAGTCCTCTCCTATATGTGATCGGTCTAAATAATTTTTTAGTTTTTTGCAGGCTGAGTGGGGATATAATGTTCCTAAAAGTATACGTACGTATGTATACATAAAACACAACAGTAACTGTTTTTATTCCTATAGTCTTGGTGAACTCTAAGATGTTTCATGACTATTATTTTGTAATGGAAGATGAGCTGATTCTGTGTGAAAAGCCTCAGAGAGTCCAGGAAATAATGGTAAAATTAAAATAAATTTAGAACTATGGCTTTTAGGAAAAGGTAACACTGCGTTATCTGAAACCAACTATTCAAAAACCCCAGATAGAACAGCAGTAGTTATTGAGGGCTTTTTGTACCCAAAGTTGAAACATATGATTACTGTTTTCTTGTTACTAACCTACAAAATGTTGTGGACCAGCTGAAATGCCAGACAAATTATAAAAAGCTACGAGTTGGATGTTTTTACTCCTGAAGTGATTGATGTTTATTCTTGTAAATTTTGAAATGCTAAAGAAAGTTGAGGTGAAAATGGGCTGTACAGGCAAACCTCCAATGTGGGGCTTAAAAAACTAGAGCTTTAATATTTCAGATACAGCAAATAACTAGAGCAGTAAGTTGAAAGCTTGACAGGTATTATTTTTACATAGAAAGTTATTCCTTATAAAAATTTGATTTGGGTCTTGTCTCTAAGTACAGCTTAATAAGGTGTTGAAGTTTATGATTCTCAGACTGTCAGTACCCTTTTGCAGAGATGAGCGTAATCTGAGAAAGTCATGTGCAACTTTTAGCCTATTTAAGGAGTTATTTTTGCTGGAGATTCAGGCAATTATGAAATTGGTAGGTACTAATCTAAATAATTTGTATAATTCAAAAGAAAAAGACACTAAGCTGGTAATCTTTTTCCTATATTTTTGCAAAATATATTGGACGTTGTGTATGTTGTCCTTGCCTTTACGTTAGAAAGCTCTAGCAATAAGCATGAGCTAGAGTTATTTCTTAATGTGATTTTTCTGCTAGTAATAGATTGCTTATTCTTTATTGTAAACACTTGTAGATATGAAAAACTTATTTATGTTAAGTTAATGCAATATATATATTCTGTCTTTCCAGTGCATTATATCTTGTAAGAATAAGTGTTTTCAATGTCTGTAGTATTAGAGAAATTCAGAAATGCAAATTCATGAAGTGAAAATAAGTGATGCCAAGTGTGTCATTAAACCCTCCTTTGGTACAAAATATTTGACAGTCCATTAACTTTGCCTCATCTGTCACTTAAACCTTTATAGCAGAATATATTTTGTTATTGGAGTAATGAACTCCAGAGAGCTAATTTCATTCTTTGTGAGTGATATTCACTTTTTTCACATTAACTCAGAGTAAACCAGTGCATAATGCTGGTGACAAGATAATAAGCAGTCTTCCCAGATTCACAGGGTATGACTTCCCTGTTTATTGTCCACTGTCGTCCTTGTTTCTTTGGGCATCACCCCAAAAGACCTGCTTTTTTCAAATACCACTTCCTTGGTTCATCCACAGTCTCCTAACTTACTAACATGCAAGACACATGGGAGTACCTGTTTCTAGTTTCTCACTGGCAACTTTGTCAAGGCAAGTTAGTGCAACCCTGAGTAAGCCAGGTATCACTAGCAATTTTTGGCAGCATTATCATGTGAATTGTAATTAATTCAAATTTTAAGGAAGAGTTGTTTCAAAGTATCAATAAAAATAAATACCATCCTTGGAAGATGCAGGTTGGAGATTATTTTTACTTTTATTCAGGCGGTACGGTATCACAGCAAAATTACAGTGCATATCAATTTGATAATATTTAGTGACACGTGAGGAAAAATTTCATTGTAGTCATGTTACTTCAGTATGCACAGATGAGCTCTTCCTTGGGCTGTTGAGAGAGGGTCATTCATCACATCTTCTAATGGAAGTCATATGTTGCAGAGATGTCCTTTAGCTATTCCTATCTAGGAGAAATAAATATACATTGAAATGTACAGTTATCATTTGGAGATAACAGGATATAAAGGAGCTTTCAGTCATTCTGGAAAGAGTCGTAGGCCTTGCTGTAGTTCAGAGAATATATTTTGTAGAGTCCTTTCAGCTGCATTAATTAAAATTCATCTGAACTTGGCAAAGGAAAACTGGAAGAGGAACTGCTGTCTTGGTGATGTGTATGCGTTAGAATCACCGATACGTTTTTTTATGTAGCCATTTAGCTGTGCATCATAAAAAGGGCAGTAGACTTCATGATAATAAAGCAAATGATAAAGCAACATATAAAGCAGCTGTTGTGAAGGAAGAATATGTATCTGCATGTATGTAATGCACAACATTTTATGTAAAAAAAAAAAAAAAGAATTCAATTCTTTTATGACTGATTCCAAAGCATTCCTTGTGTTAAAAAAAAAAAAAAAGCAGAAAAAGAAAGATACTATAGGTACTGTCATGTAATCATTACTAGAAAGTTTAATGGGGGCCAAGGCATAAGTGACTTTGCATTAATGCCATGTAAAGGTAATTGTTTCATCTTGGTAAAAATCTTAAATATATATTAGTGGATATTTTAAAGTAATTTTTGTATTTTCTTGTCTTTTTATGAGCTGTATTAGTTTTAAAATGAGATTTTTTTTAAGTTGAGAGAATACATATTTATACCTCAGTTAGCAATATGTTGTATTACTGTATGGTTAGATGACCGAGAATGTGAGACTTAATGGAACATAGCTGGAGGTTATGGTTAAACTCAGTTTTATTATAGCCATTTTATACACTGTTAGGACGATTTAATTAGCTAATAAGCAAAGGAAGTTATTTCAACCCTCATCTGTTAAGAGGTTGAAAGAATCAGATGGTCCATATGGCTGCATTTAAGCTTCCTGTTGTGTATTTTTTTTTCACAGTTCAGATATCTTCTTTGTATTAATCTGGGGGATCAAATAAGCCAGACATGCCTTAACTGGCACCAACAACAAAGACAAACGCCTTGTAGCTGTGAGACCTCATGAAAGCCAGACTTTGGTCTCTTTGACCTTTTTAATACCATTTACACGTCTATGGAGTCTACTAGTGACATTTTTCTTAAGGTGGAATTACTCACCTTTGAGCCTAGTATAAGCTGAGAACTAAAGATTAGATATTTCATATAACACAAAGTAGATGATATTTATAACATAGGTTTTATTGAATGCATGTTGCTTATATAATATTTAAGTAAATAAACTATTGTAGAATATGCATGGTTCCTATTTCTTTTGGAATTTTATTTCACTTAAGATAATCACTAAAAATAACTTACTATATTGGATAAATAGCTCTATAAAGCAATCTTCCATTCAGGAAATTACTCATTACGTGTAATTTTCATGTTCAAGAAGAGGTTAAGGTCTATCCTATAACAATACAAATAGTAGGTCTACTACGCTATCTGAATTCCAGCGTATTTGGTAGTCTAAATAATCACTATTCAACTATATATTATGCTATATTAAGTTACTAAAAAAAATCGAACTGATACATCTGTAGATTTGCTACATGAAGAGGAAGTTGGGTACCTTGACATCTGTTCCCTGGAGGAACAAATAGTCTTTCAGTTAGTTTATAGCTTGGCACACTACTAAAATTCAGTTGTCTAACTTTTTGAATAAATATTTATGAAGGGTGCCTGCACAGTTTCATTGTGAATTAAGAAATATTGGCAGTTGAACTGGTGTAAATCTACAGAGGACCAGAGACAAACATTTCTTTTGATCTTTGTCTTGTAAAAATGACCAGAACCTGATAGCATAGTCTCATCTCATAGAGGCTGATCTGCTGAACGTGTCCTGTAGGATGCTGAACATAATACTGAAAGGCACAGTTACAAGTTCTGAGCATGTCACAGAAACTGGTCTCCACAGTTTTCCAATGAGGTTTTTGAATTGCTTTGTGGAAATATATTTCTTCTAAGGTAGTTGTGAAAATTAGTTTATTCCCTGGAAAATTTTGATGAACCATGAAATTTCAGTGTAGCACTGCAGACAGCATGTTTTTTTACTGTCCCCTTATAGTATTTTAAAATGTTTTAGAAAAGTAAAGAAGCACATTTTGCCTTTCATAGGCATGTATTCATAAAACAGAAGCAGTAGGTTTTGCTGTAGGATGATCTACAGCTTTTCTTTAAAATCTGTGTAAACTAGTAGAAAAGACTGTGTTTATCTGTGTTTGGCAGTTAAAAAATCAGCAATTCTTTTCTGTTCTGGCATTCTCGGTCTGACTTGAGAAGCTTTAATGTTTGCAGCATATCTTTTCATTGTATTAGGAACACAGATGATAGAAGAAGTCAAGCTGCATGTTTCCCACTCAGGTAGAAATAAAGTAATGCTTCTGAGTTCTCTGTTACAATTTTGTATGTGAAAGGCATATCCTGCTACATCTATTGAACATTGCGCAGGCAAATTTTGTTATCCAATCCTTGCTTATTTTCTCATTTTTTAAGTTGTACTTTTGTTAACAAAACCATGGGAATCCTTGCTTCCAGTGCTGAAGTACATTGACTGACATGTCTTAGTGATCTCAAGGGTAATCCTTAATCGTAGCAGTGTAATAATACAGGATGGAGGTCAAATGGAGTGATGACCTGCAATTTTTCAGCAGCAGAAGGCCAATATAGGCTTGCTGTAATGGAAAATCAGTTGTAGATTGCAAGCAAATTCAACAGCAGCCAGGAATCAAAATTATTTTAGTAAAAGCATCAGTGTATGACCACATTTTACTGATCAAACAAGCTTCCACATTTATAGCTATGTAATTATTTTTCAGTTTGTCCAGTGATGGAAGGAGGGGATTTCTTTCTTCTCAAAACAAGCAAGGTTTTTTTTGTTTCACTCGTTTGTTTCACTCCTTTTGCTCATTGTAACAGAAAGAAAAGTAGTGCTTAGGTTCGCACGGTAGCCATTCACTCAATGTTTGTGAGAGACCGGGGGAAAACTGGGTTCCAGTCCTTGTGCCAGTGGCTTAAAAGAAAAAATGAAAACGTTTAACCCTAATCCTTCAGTTACTCTAATTGTTTTACTTTCCTGGAAAACATGTATTTTGTTTTATCTGGATTGAGTCTCAGGCAATTTTTGTCCAAGCTTCTATTGGACTAAGGAATTGGGAAAACAGAGGAATACCGAGTTCCATTTCTGATACAAGGTGTTGCCTATGATCAGCACACAAACATCACTGGAGTATGTTGTCTCTATCATTTTGTAGTTTTGTCACTGAACTGCACCTCTGTATTGAGTTCTGTCTTTAACTTAAAAAGAGAATTTGGCTCCATTGCTAGAAACCTCTCTGTATTAGGAGTCTGTACGTGTGTGCAAACCTGCAGCCCCGCGTCCATGAGAACAGACTGAATTTCCTTGGTTCTTTTCTAAACTTTTGATTTAGAAGAAACCATACTGTATTCAATAGCAATTGCCCTTACAGTTCAACACAAACCCTTAACTGCAGTGTTAAGAACAGCAACAGATATTCAGGGTTGACATATGTATGGTTTAGGTCTGTGGTATGTTGTGTGTTTGCGGGGGAAAGCATGAGGTTGTAATTAAGGTTTTACATTGTACTGTGTGGAAAGATTAATGTGTTTGTCTGTAATGTGTTTCTTCATCACTGGGAGACAGGGGAAGTTCTTAATAATGATGACAAGCCTGTCACTGAAAATATGCTATTCGGGCACTGGCATGAAATTAAGTATTGTCCCATAATTTGTCATATCCTGGGTTTGCCTTGTGAGTGATGCATTTATTCAGCTCTTTTTCTTTTAACATGGAATTTTATTAAGAAATTGGTCACTAAAGAAAAGGAAGACTAGCACTTCTATTCTTCTTTCAATTTCAATTCATGTAACTGAAATTTATAATAGAATATTAATTTTAAGATTGCATGAATAAGGGATTTCCTGCAAGATGTTTGACCAGAAACTGCTCCCTATTTCCTGAATCTCAGACGTAAAAAACTGAGAACAATATTAAAAGATTTTTTTTATCATAAATCCTGTAATTTATGTTGTAAAAGATAATTTTCAGCGTGTGTTTATCACCCTAATCAACTGCTGTGCTCATGGGCAGCGCTCTGGAAAGCAGGCTGGAAGAAATACGCAAATAGGCAAGACATATCACTGCTGTTCAATTTAAATGGCTGGAGTAGTACTGTCACACAAATATTAATTGAGGAGGCAATAATCATATAACAATGTTTACTGAAATGAAATGTAGGTATTATAACTAGAGATATGAACTAGTTTATTTAGGAAGTAAATTGGAAATGCCAATTATATAGCTGAACCTGTAAGGTTCTGATGGAGTGGCATTTTATCAGTTAAGTGAGTATGTATTGGAGTAGTTTCACTACAAAGTCTTAATATAGTTCTAGTCTTTTTGTCGCTAATAAAGAACCATACCTGAGGTCACTGTTTCTCATGTGACCCTATTTTTATGATTTAAAAAAAAATATTTTGATTTCCGTTTAGTTCTTAGATATGTGGCCAATGACTCTCCATTAAGGCTGCCACATTGTCATCATCAGTGCCAAATCCTTCATCTCATAGAGAAAGCCTTTATGGTGCAAGTTCCTGAGCTAAACTGAACCATGAATATTGGCTGGACAACAGGAACTTGAACTGTTCAGGAGTGGTGGGCTCTAGCTTAGATTCAGGAGGCAGATGTAAAGTAGAAATGACAAAGTCTTCTCTTCGCACCCCAACAACCCTTCTCCCTGTTATTTGATTCCCACATACTAATGTTCCTTCTTGGGCTCCTAACACCTTGCTAGTCTCCTTACACTCTGCGTGGTGGGGTTATATTGTACCCTCTGAAGACAAACATGTCTGTTTTTATTAGCTGGGGTAAAGGAATTTCCTTAAGTTCTACATTCAAATTGAGCTACTTTTCTTGTCAGCATTGCAAAGTGACAGGTGTGAGAGCAGAGAATGTTTAAGTTTGGTACACAGATTTAAGCATTATGAATCAGATGAAAGACCATTAATATTTACAATTATCTCTGTATTTCAATGTATTGTAGTGATGGAAATTGTCATGAATATTATTACATTTTTAATGGTGTTGATGATAAATGCTTCCATAAATCTATTATGCTTTTAAATTCACATTGTATTTTCAACTATTTTACAAAATACTTTAAACATTCTACAGTATTGGAAAGCAGAATTTATATATATAATATATATGAAATTAAATATATAATTAGTATATATATTTAATATATAAAAATAATGTTTAATTATATATAATATATATAGTTCAATGTTCAGAAGGATGGATGCCTGGGAGAGCCAATGATAAGGAAAAAAAGTCTTTGCTAACAATCATATTGGAATTGCATAAAGCAGTATGTTTATGAATGTGGCAGTGAGAGCACTGAGTACAAATAATTTAGCTATAAATTTCTGTGTTTAATTATAGACAGATTCAGACCAGATTTTTTTCTTCCCAGGCATGCTTATCATGGGAGAGATATCGCTGTACTGGCTTAAAAAAAAAAAAAAAAAAAAAAAAAAAAAAAAGAAAGGATAAGTAAGAAATAAGTTTCTCATGAGTTGTGTTGAATTAGTGACTGAACAATGCTTTAATATACCAGACCTCTCTCTGAGTAAGAAATATTGCAATAAGTTATAAACTTAGCTCAGCTCTGAATTATGCATTGTGTATTCAGGCTATACTAGACCTATAGTATGTTTATCTGTTGACTTCCACTAAGATTTAGGGTCTATTTTGACTTAATAACTTGCTTTATTTTGTTTGACATACATTTTATGTCTTCCATGTGCATGGATACATAAGATACACAATCGTGGGTGAGGGTCTTGAGAGAAAGAGCAGCGCTATAAGTACTAATAATAGTGGTTGTAACAAAAAATAACACATCCCTGTTTTTTTCTGGTGTCTTGTCACTCCTTAACTGGTGTAGAAGCCTTAATAAATGGTAAGAAGTACAGACTGAAGAAGTTATCTCATTATGCTTTTATTATATTTTACTTGGCAAGTCCAAAACATTAAAAAAAAAAATAATCACCCTATCCTGAACACGACACGCAGCTGTTGTGTTCAGGACAAAAAAAATCATTGTACAAAGTGTACTGCTGATTGGCATCTTACAGTACACCTCAGTTGGTGTTTCTAATATTAAAAATTAGACTATTGAACACGTCTGTGCAGCATGTGAAGTGCTCTTAAGTTTAGATATGAGTTTAAATTGCACTTAATTGATTTTAGAGTTTGTAAGAATATTTATGATTTACAAAGCAAAAGGTTTTCAGCTGTTTGATATTGGCTGTTAAATAGAGAAAGATTAAAGCTAAACTAACCTACTGTGTCTATAAATTCTATTTTGACTTCTACATTCTGTGTGTCTCTTAGCTTTCCCCATTTGTCTTCCTTTTACTTTTTGGTTTATAAAGGAAGTCAAGGGCAAACTGATGTTGGTATGGACCCCTCCTGTTTCAGTGCTACAGTAAGATGGTAATGCTGTGTTTACCCTTAGCAATTATTGAGCAAAATAGCTACATTTAGCTGAATGAGCTAAGAATAGCTGGTTTGCTCCAAAGCTTACTATATCTTTAAGTTTGCTTTATATAGAGTACTTTCTTCCAAATCTATTGATTCTGTGATACAAGTTAAACATGGATAATGCAGCAACAAAGTATGTACTGCTGAAGCTAATCCACTGCTGAAGCTAATAATTGCTTTCTTGGAGATTTACATAAGAAGATTAAATAAAAAAAAATCTGGACTTTTAGTGGAGGAGGTGTAATCCTCTACGTTTATTAAAGTTTTAAGTGGGCTGACGGGGCAATCCTTGCAGTTTTGTTAAAGCTGATAGGGGAATAAGCAAAAAGAAAAAAAATCCCAGAAACAAACCCAAACCAAGGAACCAATCTGTCCAAAGACAACTTTCAATTCAGTGGAGTTCACAGAGAAAATTTGAAATCCTGTGTTGTCTTACTTTGGTCCTGCCTTTCTGATATGATGTGGCACTCCAGAAGAGCCAGCAAAAGCACTGGTGAGATTCTGTGTGGTGAAGCTGATTTTAAAGAGTTAGTGTGGGTATGCTTTGACTGGTCCATTTATATGAAAATCTGGCTACTTTCTTGTCCTACACCACAGATGAGCAACCCTGAATGTCGGGTGTTCTGTGTGAGTATAGAATTGTGGGAGATCTGACTGGAGGTGTGTTTGTCCAACTGGTTCCTTCCTATAAAGTGCATGGGCATCAAAAGACAGAACCCAAAACCAGTGCAATGCATTTTAGGACAATCGATAGAAGGTCAAGTGAATGCTCTAAAGTGAAAATCATAAAATACCTTATTCCATAGAATAAATTACATTCTGTACAGTATGGGCCTTCTGCTATGGGGTAGAAACATCAATGTTAGCAACAATGAAAGGTTATGAGTAATTGGGTCTGTAGGTTGGGTCTGTTTCTATTAAGATGGATGGCATGAGAATGAATAATTCAGACCATTCTTCTCCTATGAAACTTTGGCATATGCATACTGGTGTAGAAGATGGACGTGAGTGATTTTTACAAATGGTAGCTCAATTTTAATGGAAGATCGTTAGAAAGGTTAGCGGGAGTGCAGTGTCAGAAACACCCTTATTAACTGAGGATGATCTTCCTGTTCTATACAGCAATGCAAGTTTGAATTCTAGGAACAGTTTAACTGCAGCAGTATATCACTATCTGAAACAATTAACCTTGTCAGGTCTTGTTAGCTGGGATGCAGCACTGTGCTGATGCAGCCACAGTCCCCCTACTTTGGAGTTACTTAATTTGTGTTAGGTCACGGCTGCATACAGGCCCTTTGAGCCAGCAAACATCATGTGAAGCAAGATAGACTTCACTGCCATTCTTGCCTTTGCCTAATTTTTCAACTGCATTACCTATGGATCTTGGTTTACAAAGTTAATTTCCCCTTTCTATTACTATGTTTATCGTATTGTCTGACATTGTAGTTTTTGAAAGGCTAAGGAAAAATCATATCTGGAGAACACGCTATTAAAACACTGAACTATTTGTGGAGACTTTGCAATGGAAATATCATTTATCTTCCTATGCCATGATTTCAGGATCAAGCTGAGGGTGATGTTCCAGGCAATGTAATATGCTTATTCCTTGCTTAGGAGCTAGACAATATATCCTTTTAAAAATTGTTATATATTGATGAATGAAAGGGAAAGCTTGACAAACTGCCATGAAAATAACGTACCCCCTTAGGAAAGTTTGTTTGATAAAATGATGACCTCCTAGTACAAATTCAGGATTGCACTTTCTAAAAAAAAATATTAAAAAATTGTTATAGCCACTATCCATACTTTTTGATCACTGGGGAAAAAAAATACCTGTGATTACAATAAATTAGAATTGTTGAAAATAGAAACTCTTTCTACCCTGAAATTAAAACCATGGTTTTACGATTTCAGGATTTTGTCCAATATTGTGTCATAGATTGTTTTTCGTATACAAAATGAACTTTGAACCCCTGTCTCTCCAATGCAAAATATCAAGTTATAGTAAATGTTGTCTTGTAGAAATTGATAAAAAAGCACTTCTGAGTAAAGACCTGTTAATTTTTCTTTTTACATTTGAATACCACTTATAAATTATGAAATTACTTTGGATATGCTAGAGTTTTTCTTTTTGAATTCTATTTGTCAAATAGTTCTTATTGTGTGTTCTTTTTTCCTGTGAAACCATATTTAAATAGAATTACTTGCATATATTTAAATAACATTCTACATTATATGTTTGCATGTATATTTCCATAAAACTAGTTCATGATTTGAATATCGATAAATAAGGAATGTTGAAAGATGACATAGGAAGTGTCCTCAGTGAGGATAAAATACAGTCCTGTGGATAAACAGTAGGTTAGCTTTTCAAAGGAAACATGTCAAACACACACTGCAAAACAGAATGGAATATTGCAGATATCCATTTGGATTTGCCTTGTCTGAAATGTGCAGCAATGACATCTCTTCGATTTATTTCATTCTCCCTTTGTGTTGCATTCCTCGAAAAAAGAAATGACAGGGTTATATGGAGTTGTTTTCTAGGGGAGAGGAGATAGCTTTTTCCAATGGGGAACATGGAAGCATGGATGGAGGAAAAAGCTTGGAGGGGATCTCTGGAGAGATAGAGAGGAAGAGACAGCAGGAAGCAGTCGTTTTAGCAGTTTAAGCAGAGCAGGAAACAGCCTCCCAGGCCTCCAAAAGAAGGAAAGACCCTTGCAAGGGAGCGTGGGGGACTGGCTGCATTCTGCACCAACCCTGAAACCCTGGGCCTGTATGGATACAATGCACAGGAAAGGGAAGAGTTTTATCAGCAAATGTTGTTCCCAATAAGATGGTACATGTTTATGAAGCCTTAAGATGTCAATAGTTGGCGTAGTATGAGTTAATTACCCTGTCGTAGTTTCAGAAAAATAGGTTACGTCCATGTTCTGTTGGCATAGGTGCATTAGCACAACTCTTTGCCTATTTAAACGCATGTAACAGTCCCTAGGAGTTCATTTACTTGAAGTTATTGAATCACGTACTCCTTTGGAAGGTATTTTGATATATATATATATATATATATATGTTTTCATGTTTCATGCTTCTGAATCCCAAATTGGTATTTTAATTGAAATAGAACTGAAAGATGAAATATAGCTTTTTCTATGTGGGCCCATGAAACGTGTCAGGAATATCAAATATAATACAATTATTTTGATAAAGTATGGAAAAATTGTAGTTAATTTACGTGGTCTTTGAATTACTTTGTTATCATTATAATGCTATCATACTTTGAAGCTCAAAGACGGACGATATGGAGTCATTTAAATATATTCTGTCATTTGTGTCTTTGTTGTAATTTCTGTTGGTCCAAACCAACTCTTTTTTTCCCCCCATTTTATTTTTATGTTATTGCAAATTCTCTTAGGACTTAATTTTACACTTTGCTTAAGAAATATTAGTACATAAATACTATTTTTAAAATTTTCAATGGAACCAAACTATGGCCCACTCCTGCCAATGTTTAAGTATTGCTTAATTTTTAGAATGCAAATACTTCCACTGACTTTTGTCAAGTACATATGTAACCGCTGGCAGAGTCAAAGCTTATGGATGTTTCCGAATGAGATGTAAACAACAGTATTAATACAGCAAATTATGCTTAATACGATTCTTAGAATAAAACCAACATTCAATGTTCTTTTTGTGATGCTAGTAGAGGAAGCTTTGAGTTCTCTGTTGAAAATGATGCTATAAAAGTTGAAGGTGGTAGGATGCAGACTTTGCATATATAGTTTTTTAAGAAGAAAGGACTTTTGCTATGTGAACAGAGACATTATTTATTGATGATATACGTCTGCACAGTAAGGGATAATAAATCCACATAGAAAAGCAGCCACAAAATAATTTTACTATTACAGTTGGTGTCCTGGGTCAGATTAATCCCTGTTTTTTTCTGGTAGATCAGTAGAATGGCAATAGGGATTAATTTATCCCTTATAAAAACACCAATTCCTCAACTGTAACTCCCAAACCCATCACCTTCTCTTGTATCAGAATATAGCCAAACGTGTATCTATGTATATATATGCTGATTTTACGTGCCTTTTGACAAAAGTTACCATAACATGCCATTGTTCATTCTGTGTATGCCAGATGTTGTAAAAAATAAATTGTCTAAGCTGGAACTCTAAACAATGAAGAACTTTCACATTGGGTATTTTTGTATCCCTTGAAATCTGAAAGCCTCAAATTGCAATCAGTCCTACTGTATAGGGGCTTGTGAAAGCTTAATTTCCTAAGTTCTTTAAGTGAAATTAATTTTTTGTAGTTGCATAATGTATTAAGGTCTACTATTTCTAGTCTGGCTGTATGAGGAGCAAGCACTGACTTCTAATGAAAAGATGATGTCTACCAGGTAAAAGCTTCAGGTCTCTGAATCCTAGTACCACGTAAAAAAAGGAAAAAAAAAATGCTATTCAAATTCTTACGTTTACTCAGTCTCCGTGTGGAAATTTTTATTCGGGGTATTTTGGGCTTAGGAGAAGGAATAAAGGTGTATTTCTTTAGCTAAAAAAGAAAAATAGTAATATTTTAAGTTGCATAATATCTCTATTTTATATACATACATCGCCCAATTACTTTTAAATCTACGTATCATGATAGCATCAATGTAGTTAACTCTTGCAACATGCCTAACGTGATTCCTATTCTGTAGATTAGAAGTGATATAGAAAGAGGCAAGCCAGATTTAAATAATAGTGTATATATCTACAAAATTAAGCTACAGATCAGTAGAATTTTCTGAAATGACTGGGTCAATGATGGAAAACTTTTTCATGACATGTTCTGTAAGTGTTATCAGCACTAGATTTTGTGATTCATACCCTAGGTCACCTGTCATGAGCAAGTTCCTGTATGAGATATATCACTAGGTATAACAGGGAGATTCATGAATCAAGGTAACCTTCTTTTCTTTCCTCTGAAGCAGAAGTGTCTTCGTTACTCCAAACTCTCAGGAATGTTTGGTAGAAAAGCTGAAAAAAAGGTGTATGTCTTTGTTGAAAGCCTGTGAGTTTCCAGCACCACAGCTGGTGAACAGTTGAGATGCTATTAACAATCGATTCCCTTTGTCATAGATTGGCTATTTTTTTTTACTTACCAGGGTGTTTTCTTCAGAAAGTCCAGTGAGTTTCTAACTGTATCTTTAAACTCTTAAATACCCTTTTCCTAATTTGCCTTTTCCAAAGTAATTTGTAGAATGTAGGACAGAGGCAAGAGGCACATCATTATCTCGTGCCTGGTGTTCTAACTGTACCAGCCACTTAGTACTGGATATGTTAGCATGAAACTAGTTAGTACTGGGTGTGAGAATGTGAAAATGTGTTCTGGAGTAATTTATAGGAATGCTGAGAGCAGGTAAGGAGATCAAAGATGTACGGCAATTTTCAGTCTTTGCGTCCACAGGCACATAACAGCTCTCTCTTACTGTGCGTGTTATGTTAACCGTTCAGCCCTGCCCTGCTTGCAGTTAGCAAAGATTCATTACCTCAGCTCTAGCAGACCACGTCTGCACTGTAAGGGCTGGTGAGTTATCTTCCTGTCTTCATTGTCTACCTTCAAATGTGCTTAATGCATTGTCTGTTGACAATAGTTGTTTCCTTGATAGCTTAGATTTTTTACATATGTAGGCAAGGATATAAGAACATGGAAGAAATATAAAACTAACTTCTTATACAATTTCAAATTCTCTAAATGGCATTAACTTAGGCAGCAGTATCACAGATGAGAGACGTGATACATCCTCTGTGGAAGTATTTTTATGATTGCAACACGGAGAAAGAGAGAGGGATATATTCATATTTATTTTTTTTAATCTTATGTGGTTTCAATACAAGATTTTCTTGAGGTATAGTAAGAGATTATTAATGAAACTGCATTAAGTGTTAATTTGTGCATTTCAAGATACTTATATACAAGGCAGCTGAATGTTAGTGTTATCTATTTCATAGATAGCTTGAAGGAGTTTATTAAAATTTTAAGTACTTAGCAGGCCAGACAGATCTATGTTCTAAAAGCTGTGAGCTGCAGATGAATATTGGGTGTTACCTCTGTGAATGAAAATTATTTCTTAATTTTATGTCACAATTCTTTGCTACTAAACACAGTAGTGAGTAATTTATAAATAAATAATGAGACAATAAATTTTTGGAAAGTAACGTTTTTCATGAGAAGAAAATACAGAATGAACGACTATCAAAATTATATATCTCTTAAATTAAGAAATAACCCCCACACTAATAGTCAATTGGGAGAAAATTAAGATAGAAAACAATTTTTTTGGTTAGTTCACATACTTTTTTTTGTTCTCTTGCTGTGTTTTGCAAAGTTCAGCAGTCGAGCATGAGTTACGAAACAGTAAAGTTCCCTTAGGGACACTTTGGGGATTAGAGACATACTGTAGTAGAAAATGTAAACATGATAGAGCAAAGAGCAAGGTCAAGCAGAGCACTGTCTGTTAGCAGAAGATCTTAAAATTGATTCACTGCTTCTCTATAAATTCTCTCTGCAGAGAAATAATGATCTCTGACATATAGACTGGATGATCATTCTCCCAGGAAGGTTTTGCATAAAGTAGAGTTGCTTAAGGAGAACAGAAAGATGACACTTTCAAATAATCAGCTGTGTTATTCTAGTCCAGAATTAATGGTCAGTGTAAAGACTTGTTAGACTTAAAAATTATCAAGATGAAATGAATTGCTTTAACCTAAAGAAGTTTCTAAATTTGCTCGGATTATAGATTTATGTTGTGCTTTAAAGAAAGACATAAAGTGAAGCCCAGGTGAGGACTAGTGCAGCATAGTAGATCTAAGGTGGCGATAAATCCTAGGCTCCTTGTACTCAAGTTTTGTCCAACACAAAAGTTACCATTTATTTTTAATATAAAATTGGTTCGCTTTAAGTGTACTGATTTTTAGAGCAGTCAGGCATCATCAGTGTCAAATGTGTGTGTTTATCGCCTCTTGCAAATTATTACAACCACGACTTTAGTTTGGAACCATGCTTCAGTTAGTGTCTCCCCACATTTTTGAAACTGGTAGTGTGCCTGTCTCCTGTAGACAGCACAGATGAGTGACTCGGGATGCATTCTTATGTGGGCCTGAATTAACATCCACTGTGGAAAAGGCTGAAGTGCCATGTGTGCCTGACGATGTCGAGGCTTGCCACTGGAAGTATGAAGGATTACAAGTGATTTAATTTTCTAAAGTATCCTTTACTTAACATGCTACATGACTATTTTTCAGATTTGTTCTGTTTTAAAGTCTGGTAAGTTTCTTTGAAGACACCCTATCATAGGGACTGTATTTTCACGCTAAAAGCAATATGCAGGAAGACTGTATGTCTCAGAATGCTCTGGAGATACTATAATTATATTACTCTACTCTTGAATTTATTATATTTATCCTGATGTTCCATAAGTTACTCTTCCATATATGAAATCTGTCTCCCTGTCTTTTCTGGCTGCTTTTACTGTTCTTCCACTCATCTTTTCTGTGTATTTTTAAGTCTAGACAATTTAAATTTTTTTTAAATGTTGCCTACAGCACCAGGTGGATTCAGACATAAATCTGTCCTTTTCAGTGTCCTCTTAAAAAATTTGAACTACTTGTTTTGTGTGAATGAAGTAGAAGACAAACAGGTAATGTACTTTTTAATCAAGGAACAGAATAGAGATATCAGAACGCTAAAAAGATTGATAGTTGCTCTTATCTGCAGATTAAATAAGATGCTGGGAAACACAAAAAATGTTACAGAATACATGTGACCCTTTACCAACTCCCACAACCACAAATAGGTGGGGATTTAAGGGAGGATCTTACAAGTAAGAATCTCGCTGTTCCTGACCAGCAAAGCACTTAAGCACATGTTTAGCTGTAAGCCATGTGGCTTCTTCTGCTGAATCCAAATCTGATTTGCTTATGAGAAAGCATATGTTTAAATGCTTTAGTGAATAGGAGCAGACCACTCTGTGGCTTTCAGGACTTGACCCTATTAGTCAAGTAAAATAATCTTAAAGGATTCTGTAGGCTTGGAACATGATCACTAATGGTGATTGCAGGTTTTTGGTTGGGTATTTCTGCACCCTTGACTCAGTGACCCGTTACAGTCACTTGTTTATCTTACGAGATATACATATATGTATCAATTTTAGAGTATTTCTCACTGTTCTTTCCTTATAAGTTGTGTCTTCAGTAATTTGAAAAAATTCAAATAATATACAAAATTTATTTTGCTAGTTGTACCTTAGTGGCACTGTATGGAAAAACTAGATTGTTGGGGTGTTTTTTGGGTTTTTTTTGGTGTTCTTTTTTTTAAAGAAAGGCCATGGTCATTACAGGGGAGAATACCGCATATGGGGTAAACAGAGAACCATATTTAGCCAATGTATTTGAAATATATTACATAATGGAACAATTCCCTTTCAGAATTTCTGGAATAGGGAAGTGATGGAAATTCTGGATAGTGAGTGAAATTCTGGATAGAGAAATGATTTTGGCAGCTTTGCTCCAAGTCATTATAGTGAAAAACCACTGACGCAAAACCACATTTCTGAAGTGCTGTGTATGGCACATGCAGTCAGGGATTGTGGTGGACTGATCTGAGCTGTTAAAACAGGACCATTTAGAATAATGAATAAAATTAAAATATTTGCAATTTTTCACTTGATCTTAATTATTTTCCCTACTCTGCATAGACCATTAAATGCGTGATTAGTGCATAGCATAGCATGGTTATTACTACTGTGTTTTTACTTTACTGAAACCAAACTGAATTCATTCTTACGATTCTCAGGTTTTGGATGTATCTATTCCTTCTAATATTCTGTCACTTCAGGACACAATATGAAACTTATTCTTGATACTGTGCAGACATTATTTTAATTTCTGATGTCTCCAACATGCTTTATGTATATTGATATTAATTTTCAAATATCGAAGTAGCTGTTTATGACTTTTACTTTTTATTTTCAGTGGCTTTTACTGGATTTACCTGAGGTAAAGAAAAAAATTACAGTTCTCTGAAAGTGGCACTAATGATGGAAATGTTTGTATAAGTGAGTTTTGGGAGCTAAAATCCATCTCTTCTTAGCTGCAGTTCTTTTCTTTGGCAGTCCTTCCCCTACAGTGAACTTCAGTAGGACCTGTACGTAGGGGTTGCTTGCAGTAGAATATCAAAACTTGTTACCTTACACAGCAATACATATCCAATCTTAAGACAGTGGGACTAATGAATAAAGCTGTACTCTGGGAAATAGAAAACTTGAATGTTATTCCTGATTTTTTTTTTGCTATTTTTTGAATTATTTTAGAAAAATAATTTTTTTCCTTTATTCCTATTTTTCCTCTTCTTTGTAAAATACTTCAAGATAAACTGAGGAAGAGTTGGATGATAATTTAGAGAATATTTTCAGGACTCTGCTTTGCTTCCTCTTTCTCTGAACACTTGAACATTAAAGAAAGTATTTTGGTTATTGTTCCAAAATTCCCACTTACTTAAAAAATGTCAGCATAAATATAGTGCTACACTTGTATGTGATACCAAGCAGTTTCTGAATCAACAAGATCACAAAATGACTGAAGAAATAATGGCAATTCTGTGATGTTTAATTTCTTTCTGTTAGAATTACTGATTTGAAAGTGCTCATTTAAAGTGGAACTGGCATTAGTCTAACTTCTGTAATAGAGATTGCATTTTATCTAGTGGTTTTTTGCTTTCTTAAAATTTATTATTAACATAGATTATGCAAGTACATATGTTGTTGCTGTATTATCCATGTTTAAGTTATATCACAGAATCAATAGATTTGGAAGAAAGTACTCTATATAAAGCAAACTTAAAGATATAGTAAGCTTTGGAGCAAACCAGCTATTTTTAGTTGATTCAGCTAATTGTAGCTATTTTGCTCAATAATGGGTAAGGGTAAACACAACACTGCCATCTTACATGCATGAGATCATTAAGATGGAACTTCTATTTTGGATGACTTTTGCATTGCAGATTAATCAGCTGAACACATGCTGTGCCATGTTTTTACTGTAATGGTTTTACTGTATAGCATGATCACCTTTGAAAAATCAAGTTGGGTTCATGCTGTCTTTGGGGAAAGAATTTGGAGAAGAGCAGTATAACTGGATGAAGAAAACACCGGATGCTTTTTCCCTGTTGTCTATACCGTGTTTGTCTGAGTGATGTACCCAGTCTCATTGGCTCTATGCAAAAAGAATTTGATTCAATTTTACTGCTTTCTTAAGTAACAGGACTGGGTGTCTCCTGAACTCACTTTTGCTCTGTGCGTCAGACTCCTTCCCTTGTAAGTCATTCCATATGTTTATTGTACGTGTCAAATTGTTCAAACTGTTATTTCTAGATTGTTTTATTTAAGATTTATTTTTAAAGTGGCAAATACAAATTCAGTGAGCCTGCCTCTGTGTGGACCAGTGTTGACACCCTGTGGCTAACTAGATTAAATCACAGATGAGTATTTAATAGGGATATCCCATGGGACATCTCTCAGACTTTATCTACTGCCTGAATACGGTAGTCTCATAGCTGAACTGTGTATTAACTGTGCAGCATGTTTCTGCTCTCATTTCCTCAAGGGTATATGTGAAAATAGTGCAATAATATATTGAATAACAACTGAGTTTTATGGCTACTTTTCCTTATCCTGATTCAGTACCTTTTAACTACTTGTATGCTAAAGTAAGAGCAGGTTGCCAAGTGTACAAAAGCAGTATGTGATACATGGTGAAAGTGTCTTTTAAACAGTCATAAAATCAATGTTCTATTCATTGACCGTTCCAAACATTCAGTTACAAAATCTTTAAATCTTCTTTATTGCTGTTGGTGACATGGCATTTCTCTGGAAATTTATTTTATATCTTAATGTCTGTCTTTACATTAAGTGCAGTGCTTCAACCTTAAAACATAGCGGTAAATTCAGAGTAGCACCATTGAATGCAGAAACTTTAACAGACTGGGAGTAAGGTGTACTTTCAGCACTGATAAGAATATGGATTTTTAATAACATCCATTTGCCTTTTGCTATAGATTTAGGACATCATGTGAAAATATAATGCCGTGTTTTTATTTTATTTTCTTTATATAGCTGGGTAGTGAAGGCTTTAAAAAAGCATCTATCACTCCAAGTACTTTTTTGTCGTTCTTTAAGGAAACTCCCTAAGTGAAGCCAAGAAATAAAGAAAGACTCAGAATAACTTCACCATTCATGAAGTCAAAGGCTGACTTTTTGCCAGTACAGTTAGTATGTTCATCAAACAGTCACGAATAGGAAATCGTACCCTCTTCAGGCACTCAAACAAAATGATGGTCCTTATAGCATAACCTCATGGGCTGTTTCACATCAAGTAGTGCAGTTTTTTGCACAAGAGAACAGTTCTTAATGCTTTCTCTTCTTCCCCGTTCCTCTTTCTTCCCCCCTACCTTCACGCACTCACACTGTCTGCTGCCCAGCACACAACACGCTGCCCAGCACAAAGGAAGGGTAGGAGGGAATCTTTCGAGTAGGTGGGTGCCAAGCCATTTAAGACTTTGTAGATGAAAACTAACACTTTCAGTTTCACTGAGAAGTTGGCAGACAGCCAGTGCAGGTCATGGAGTATTGGTGTTAAGATCTCTGTCTAAAATATACGACTTAATAAATGGATTGCTGCCCTTTGCATTAGCTCAGATTTCCCCTTGCATCAGCGCTGGAGTTGCCTCGTGTTGAGCACATTGCAGTAATTAGCCCAAGAGGACACTTTAGACTAAATTCTTACCTAATTTTACACCCTCTACAGTGCCAGTCATCCCAGTGTATACGGCATGTAAATCAGAACAGAGTTATGCTATTAGTTGTTGACACTTGGCACCATTTTGAGCTGCCTTTTCTCTCTAACTTTACTAACTAGAAACCTTCCCTTCTTCCTTTAATAAATTGTATGTCAGCTGTTTGTGGGCATTTTACTCACTGGTGCTACATGACTTATGTTATCCATTAAGAATAATTACTAGATCTATTAAAACTTCCATGATATCAATTTTTTTATGATTTAAAGGAAAACTGAAAAATAACAATGTATTTTCATGGGTTAACAGAGGGGTTTTGTGGCAGCGTATTTTGGGGAAATAGCTGCTTGAGCCTTTTGTTCTCCTTCTCTCTCCAGGGGTAATTCACTGCATCGGTCCTTGAGGTAAAATTAGTTTAATATAGTCCATTTGATATTTCTCCTTTCACTTTAAACCCCTAAGACTGGGCAGAAAGCTGCTCCCATGCAGCGCTCCACGGGTCCCTGCCACCCCCAAACTATCCTCCCACTTTAAATAACACCATAGTCCAAGACACTCCGTCAGTTCAAATTTATGCAACCCGTTCTGCTTTCGCTGTACTGAAGATTTTTCTTATGGTTTTGAAGGAGAACAGGTCTGCCTTGCTAGCTTCCCGCCCTATCTCCCTTTAACCTCTCGAATCTCTTTGCCTAGTTTCAAGTTTCATTACAAATGCTTTGACCAGCTCTACTTGTTGCCAGTTTTAGACTTTTGCATTCCAGTTATTATATTCACTTGGGAATAAAAGCTTGATGTGCTATAAATTTACTTTTCTTTTACAAGAAACAGAATATAGTTCTTTGGAAGTTAATCTAATGTCCCCATTTGTCTGATAACCTTTGGGCTGTTTTTTTCTGTAAGAAAGTGAGTGAAAACATATTTCAGTGTTCTTGTAGCAAAGTATTTTAGTATAAGAAACCAAAGTTAGGCATTTACTCTATTTCAGTATATTCCTACAAGCAAGGAACTCTGAGACATAGCATTTAGAAATTTCTAGACAAAGAACAACTCATTTAACCAAAACACAATGTGAGTTCTCTTCTAAAGTTTTTTTTTTTTCTTTTACAATGGGAAAATGTATTTCTTTTCTCTTTAAGTGTGTTACTCTTCATAATCCTCCATAAAACTTGAAAGTGTCAGTCACTTAGATAATTGGAAACACATAATAAACTTAATAATTATATAGTTGTTAAATTAGCTACTGAGTACAGTTAAGGACAAAAAAAATTATAGGAAAAATGTTTTTTCCCATGTCTTTTTTGCTTCTAATTATGCTATAAGAATAAAAAAAAAAAGATTTTACAGTTAGCGAGGTTAAAATTTTCTCTTCTGTTTAGTCTTTCATCTTGAGTTTTGAGAAGATGAACTACCATGTTTATCATACTTATTTTGACCTTAACCTTTTTTTAATGAAAGAGACTTAAAATGTCCCAGCTGGCATGTCTCCCACTGTTGTGGAAAGAAAAAAAAAAAAAAAAAAAGAAGAAAGAAAACTTGAGTAGTTCTTCCTGTGCAGTAGTCCTGGCAGAAGGAATAAAACCTAATAATGTATTAGGCGGAGAGTCAGTAATACTGTTATTTGGAGATGGAATTTGAGAGATGTCTCGCCCCAGTTTGTTATCAAACTTATAAAGAAACAGTGTAGAGAAAAAAATGACAGAAAATATATTAATAATTACAAAAAAAGCATTAAAATATGCTCCTTCTGTTTTACATTTATTGTTTCACATCAATAAATACAAGCCCAACAATCGTAATAACATCTTTACAACTTTTCATATAAGGTAGTTTGGCTCACTGGCATGTTTATGCACCATTAAGTGTGAACTCGGACAGTCCCTGTGATTTTAGTGGAACTTACAAAATGTGTACCAGCAAGAGATCTGGCTTAAGGACCCTTATGTAAACCTCTGTACCTCATCTATAAGAGCATACTTAAATTACAGGTGAGAACTGGCTCTGAGAATATGTTCTCATAGTAGTATCAAAAGGGCATCACTTCACAGAAGTTAGCAGATTCTACTTTGGTGCAAAAGTATTGCAGTACAGAGATTCTTTTTCTTTTTTTATCAGTTTATGATTGTATTTTCACAAGTCTGTCTTGTGTAAAATGTAAAGGAGATGAGGTATATTTATTTTACAGTCTATATTAGATGTCTGTATTGAATGATGTCTATGTTGAATGTTGTCTAAGAGAGTAATTCTGAATGGAGAACACCTTGCTCCAGATCACTTCCAGACAGATGTGGGAACAGTGTAAGGCTGCCCAGATAACAGTAATATTTGATCAGGGTCAAAGATGAGAAATAATTCAGTGCCTTGGGCTTTATTCTTGTGAAAAGCATTCTGTTCCGTTACTTAGAACTTGAATTATATGCTTTTACTTTTTGGCAGTTGCTGCAATTATAGAAGTGCAAATATCACTTTTTGCTTTAGAATAAAAGAAGAATCAAGCAGACATACCTGTAGCCTATGAATAAGGTTTAGAAGAATAAGGTTTTGGAACTTCTTATAGGATTACTTCTCCTAAAAGCTGTTAGTAGCTACACACTGTCTGTGTATAAAACCTGCATATGTTGCTGATTATATTATATGCTGAAATAGAATTTTATCTGGATAAAAAGTTCTGTTCTCATCATAGTACTTGAAAGTGTCCTTCCCGACTCCATTAAAATTATCCATGCTTTATAGTGAATGTTACTGCTAATTAGTGCAGTAGTAAGTTTTTGGAAGCCATACTTCTGTCTTAGCAAATATATGACCTGTGCATTGATGTAGCATGTTGATATAGCGTGGACTTTACTCAATGTGTTCAGAAGCCCTGGGTAGTTCCTTTGGATTTTCTGTCGTGTCAGTATTTCAGCTGTTCAGCTCTAATATCTCAGCTTTTCTGTCTTTTCTTTCAAAACCTAAATATGGGAAAAGTTTATAATGTTTTCTTTTAATAGGACTAAAGTCCTTCAATTTATATGGCATGCCTGAAGATTTTTTCAGTTGTGTCAATGATGTGGAAGGAGCCACAACTTCTCTCAGTCTTGTGACGTTAGGCTGCTAAGCCTGTTTTAACCTGATACACTACTGTAAGAGAGGGCCAAATAGTTCTGGGTAGGAGAGAGATTCAAGACTTGTACCTTAGCTAGTTTATTATTCTTAATAAAAATCATAGAATGTTGATGGAGCGAGATTGGCAGATTTGTTCTTTTTGCATTATTTGTAATTACAGGTTAATATTCAGAAACTTATATTTTGTTGTCAACGGTTATATTTTATTATATTTTGGTGTCAGGTAGCATTATATTTTAATCCAGTGTCTTCCAAATATGGGGAAAAAAGAAAAACGAAATAAATTAAATATAATTATCTAAAATGTATTTACTTGAAAGCTGTCAATGTCCTGGTAACTCGAAAAAGAATTTCCCAGAGTAATAAAGAAATACAGCATATTTAAGCGTTAGATGTTCATTATCATGTAAGTAGATATCCTGATCTATTTTTCTCTTTGTGATGCTATTGAGTAAGGGCTAGATAATGGTAAAATGATGTTTAAAAGCTTGATTATGGTGGCATTATGTAACAGTCACTTTTCAACACAGTTATAGTGTTTCAATTTGCAAATTTTACATACTAAAAAAAAAATCAGTCTAGCAAGCTGCAAACTTTTAAAGACTTTAAATCTGCCAAATTATAGCCACTTATTTTTGCCTGACATATTTTCAGCCTAGACCCACATAGGGGCTGCCAAACTCGTTTCTTTTCATTACCTGTTCTATGTCTGGCTCGAAGTTTAGATTTTAGAAAATGGAAAAAAGCTGTTTGTGAAATCACAAGGCTCTTGAGCTCTTAGTTTCCTCTTAGTATCAACGTTTATTTATTTAGGTTTGGGCTGGGTTTCAAAAGATTGAAATTGGAAACAGAGAAGGTGACTCTGAATACCATTTATCTGTATGTAAGCGAACATTCAATGTACATTTAATTTAAAAAATTGCTGTTTCCTACAAGAGGGAGATATTTTTCACATTGTTAAAACATTTTTAGAGGTCACTAGGTGGTCATGTCACCAGCAGGGAGTTTTTGTTTGGCAGGCTGCATTAGCAGTTAGTAACAAATGCCTCCCATGATTCTGTGTTCAAAAGGGGTTGCTTTGCAAGTAACAAATACTTACAACCTGAGAACTGAAGTATAAAAAGTAGTGACAGGGGAAAATGTTTGGAAATGTAAAACAGCATCTTTAGTGGCCAAATTGGAGTGTTTAGGGAGTTGAAGATTACATATCTACTTTCTATTTGAGCTTGGAGTTTACAGAAGCAATAATATTTTCACTACTGCAGTTGTCTCATAATTTCTAGTTAGTTAAGAACTGTAAATTTGCAGCTTACAGAAGTCCTTGGTTTGGGATGTCATTAACATTTTCAATGTAATTGTCATCAGATCCTTCATACTTCTTTTAATTTTTGTTTCCTGATGTGGTATTTGCATATTTTATGAATGTCTATAAATATTCTGACTTAATTTTCCACAGATTTTAAATGTTTTAAAAAGTAAGAAGGAATAGAACTGAGTAACACCAAATGTGTACAAAATGTTTGGCCAAATCTACACTCTGAGAGAACAGAAGCCATGTTTGAGAGATTCTTTGTAATCTCTTAACATGTTGTCTTTGTTGATTGAGATATGGTGTGTAAACATTTGCTAGTCGGAGTACGATGGAAATCTTAGTATTTGGAAAGTAAAAGTACTGTGAGTTGGACTGAAAATATCAGTTTGTTATATATGTAATACAATTCATTTATAAACAGATGTTATTAGTAACTGGAACAGTGATTTCTTCCTTTAACCATAGAGTTCACTTTTTTCTGGTAAATGTAATCCAGTTCCAATTTAGGCCCATAGCATCCCACCATGCAAAAGAAAACAGGGAGGGGCTTCAGAAGAAGGTAGTGCCCAAGGTGATCCTAATCTGAAGCAACTGCTTGACTGACTTTCTTAGGTTTGCATTGACTCACACATAAGCTCTGACCCTGAGACTCATCCTGTTCCATTGCCAAAATCTCCACAGTCTGAAAGCTTTGTGCAGTCAGATGCCCTTGATAAGGTGGCTGTATTTTCATTTAAAGTGACTGTGTCCAGAGCGAGGCCTTCTTTGTAGGAAAGTGTCTGTTGTTGGACACATAGCCTGCCCAGTTGTGTTTCATATGAGGTATACCTTCTATGGAGAGTCTGCAAAAAAAAGCCAGAACCAGGATGAATTGGACACATAAGGTCTTTTCCTTTGGTATCTCAAAATACTTGTTCTCTTGAAACAAAGCTTTGCACTTCTCAAAGGGAGCCTCTTGTTGATGGACAGTGCTGAAAGTATGAGAACCAAGAATACCTCTCAACTATGGCAGGCTGAGATCTGTGTGCAATCCCATCAACTCACCTTTATACTTAACTTCCACAGGAAGGGAACTCTAGAATATAAGATAGAAGAGAGCTGCTGTGCCCTCTGATCCTGTGACCTTGTAAAAACCAGGCCTCCAGTCTGGATGAGCTGAAGAATAATGTGCGCCAGCTGTGCAGTCTAGATGTAGCATTGGGAACCAAGAGTCTTTGACCAAAAAAAAAGCGCTCGGAAAGGCACATTAGTCCAATTAATACCACATGGTGACCTTATGAGGACTAGAGTCCTTGGGGTCCCTTTTCGGAATTAGACCTGGACCAAATCTAGCAGCTGGATTTTGTTTACACTAGAGGGTTGCTGTGGTTTAGTTAGCTATACTATTGCTTCTCTGTATTGAATAGGAAAAGACCAGGCCTGGAGTTCTCAATATCTCTATTTTATTATACTCAGAAGACACATTCTGATAATTTTTTCTGGGGATTCCTGGCAGGAACAATATGAAACTTAATCCTTACCTCAAGCTCTGCCGTACTAGATTAGCTTGTGTACGGTTAGGGCTAGAGAAGATACAGAAGAGTGTTACCTCAAGTCAATGGGCCAGTGGTATATCAAGCAAGAAGCAAAGGACTTCTTTCTCATGTGTGTGTTACTTGGTTGCTCTAAAGCCTGCCAACAAGCTCTCTTGTTTCCTGTATTATTACGGGCATTCTGCTCAATCAGGAGATGTTGACCTTGTCTGACTCCTGAGAGGTATGGTTATGTTTATCTTCATTACTGTGAGCTATAATCATGCAATACCTGGAAGCTGTGACTTTGTGCTGGGTAATGGCGCAGTCTGTGACTAATGATATTTACTTAACATATTTTCTTGAGTAGAGTTTCCTAAAACTGATCTTAGCTGTTTGGAATAAGCAGTATTTACCCAGTCCAAGAGTTCCAAGGCCCTTTGTAGGGTTCTCGCTGTTTTAGTTCCTGTGCAAACGGGATCTGTGAGATATTTTGAGTGTTTTTCAAAAACGTTTCTTTACTCTTTAGGATAAAGATTTTACAGCTTTTTAAAGAACTATGATTCTATGTAGGCTCATATTAACGCATCTACAGGATAAAATAATTTGTAACTTTGTGGGTTTGTATTTGTATGTTAAAGAATAGAGTTTGAGCAGTTCACCATCAGGAAGATAACTAAAAGTTCATCTATGAGGAGATGGTAAATGTTGGTAAATGCTATTTGTTCTTTTGGTAGCTAACATATGTCTGCTTTTCTCCTCTTCTGTAGCAGCTGAGGTTTCACAGCTGGAATAAATTATTTTAAGGTGATTATTGTTAGATCCATCTTTAGAAAATGAAGGCCACAGCTTTTTAACTAGAAAATTTTATTAGCAACTTTAACAAATCACCAGTGAGGTGCAGTAGTCATTGTCAGTAATCTTCACTGACTTGGAAAAAGTCATAGTTGCTGAGACTCTGTTCTGCTACTTGAAAAACTAAGGCCTCTCAACAACGCAAACATGGATGGAGAGACTTCAAAAATTACTATCCGTTCAGCACTCCAGGTCCAACAAAAATTCACTGGCTAACAGCATAGGATTTTGTTATAACCAATAGTAGTTATTCTACCTGTTGAAAAAACTGAGGAAGTATCTATTAGCAGTTCCTCCCTTTATTATAACACGCACGTGTCTTATGCGTGGTATTGATTTCAGACTAGAATAAATAATTTATTATACGAGTGGCTGAGGCAGTGTCTTCTTAGAAAACATAAGAAATTATTTATTTTGGAGGCATTGTCAACATATGTGAAATTCTGTTCCCATACACTACCCTGATTTACTTTTCACTTAGGTAGTCAGCACTGCTACGTTCAGTTCCTCGTTCTTCAGCTCTCTTGCTTCGAGCTAGTCTGCTTCCTGTAAATGTGAACTGAATATGTCAGCCTTTATAAACATCATATGCACTCTGTTCCTCCCAAACAATTGTAGCTGTTAGTAATTGTTCATTACAAAGTAACTTCCACTAATGTTCAGAAGCATGGAAGTAATTTGGGGAGAAACAGACTTTGTTCTTTTGTACTTGAATAATATGAGACTCTGCCTTAAGGATAAGCTTAAGTCAACCTTAACTATGGAATCATGAGCAGTATTCACGTAGTATAGTTTTAAAATGAGCAGAATAGCCAAGCCAATTATGTCTTCGCCAGGTTTTTAATACTTGAATGTAGTTTTTAATGTTTTAAATATTGTATTTATTAGACATTTACATAGTGTTTCCTCCTTTTAAAAATACATCAGTTCTTTATTAACCAAAGTGTTCGTTTCTATTGTTACATCAAAGTTTTTTGTAATTAATACAATAATGATCTATATATGTTTCTCTTTTTGGAAGAATTAAGGCAAACATAGATAAACTTTCTTAGCATCTGATACTGACCCGAATTTTTGATTTTATTTAATCATCTATTCCAGAAAGGATAGTGTTGCATTCTCTCTTTCATCATCTTTTTGGCAAGTTTTTGTGTTATGTTCTTATTTGGGGAAATACTCTTCTAGCCAGCTGACATGGTTCTCATATGCTTTAAAATTAGTTCTGGAATACTGCAAATCATTGTTGTATTTTGAGAGTGTGCATTTTCTTTTGTCTTGGACAGTGCATTCAACAGCATAGCTACCTGCAGAGTTGAGTTGTACTAATTAACTTTTTGCATGACAGGACAAAAAATCGTACAGCTAATTTTCTATCTAGACTTTGATTTGATTAGTCCTGGCTTCTTTGAGCTGCTGAGGTGCTATTATTTCCTACCACCTGTACAGAACCTCTGCTCATTGCAGAAATTAACAGCTGTCGTTTCATTTCTCATAGCAATGGCATTTACTTCTATTAGTATTCCTCCTTCTGGCGACAGCTCATCTTAAAATGGATCGTATTATTTGTATGAGTCACAAGGCCACCCGGATAGCAATTTAAGAGAGCATTTTCTATAGCAACTACTTCTTGGGCCCTTTCTGTCACGATTCTTTCCAGATGTGCTGTTGATTCAGGTAATGTTCAAAATCTGGCTCAGAAACATCTTATTTTTCAGTTGTCTTGGATTCTAGAGCTCATCCAAGGTTATAGTAAGTGTACAATTTTGTACGTAGGTTTAAAAAAAATAAAGAAAGTCAACCATGGACATGCAGAGGCCTCAGAGAGTATCCTCTATTTGATTCTGAGCAAACTTTTATGTTTGAATTCGCTGGTGGTTATTTTTCCAAAAGCACTATTGATTTTTGTTACACTTAGTGTCCGTGCCTTAGATTTTGGAAGTAATTTATAGTTTTTGACTGTGCCATAGGCACTGTAGAAATTTAGCAATCTTGATTAATTTAAATGTTCTTGCAAACATACCTCTTGTAGAACTGTCCCTGTGAAAACCTGATTGTATGAATTTGCTATCTGAACTGTCTGAGTACTTCCCAGATGTCAGTGTTGAAACCTGCATTATTTTTGGTTTTGCTTTCCTTTGGGTTTGGGTTTTTCTTGTGATTTTTTTTGTGTTTGTTTGTTTGTTTTGTGGCTTTTTTGTTGTTTTGGGTTTTTCTATTGTTTTTTAACTCAAGTGAAATTGGAGGGAGTTTGTCATCATTGTTGAATGTCAGATTTGAATTGGAAAATTGAAATGATTTGCATTCTGCGTGATGCTTCTATACTGTGCTTTTATTTTTCCACTGTAACGTTCTTTTAAAGTATGAAATTTATGTCTGTGTTAAAATTCAAATGTACTATAATATCCTCATATCCCCTTTGCCAAAAAGTTTCATCCATCCTGATCTAAGTGTCAGGGTTTCCAGTAATAATCCCTTTTGATTTTGATTTTTTCAGTTCCTTGTGGTTTTGTTTGCTTGAGTGACTAATTTATCCTCTGGTTTTGTGTTGCTCTTGTAATGTCTAGTACAGGTTTAAGTAGCTTGGCTGCCAAATACTAAAGTCTCCTTTGTTGTAGTTTTTGTTGACATCTTAAAGAATTCTTAAATTTTAGTAAGACCGTAAACATCACTTTATGCAGCGTCCTGCAACAGTTCTGTATATTTTTCTAAGATACAGCCATCAAAAGTTTGCCAAAAACCATCTAGATAGTATTTTGAAGTTGAATTTGGGATTTTTTTATTATTGATTGCTTTTCAGATTACTTCTCTATGTTTTCTAAAGCCCTACCTTAAAATAGACTTTGCACACTAGACTCAATATATTTTTTTTCTAACAGAGAAGTCATTTGTGTGCTCCCAATTAGTGAAATGCAATGAGGAGAACTCTCAGGCCTTGCAAATCTTGCAGATACAATGAGATGGGAGGGAAACATTGCTAATTCCTGTAGTTTTTCATAAGATAGAAGCCAAAAGAGTGAGGAGAAAAAACGCTGAATTCTTTATTAGAAAGAAAAGATTTGAAAATATATACAAGACCACTATACACAGTCCTGTTACTCCACTGTCACTATGAAGATTACAGCAGTGCATTCATTGCCAGCATATATGTGTCTAACTGATGAGTAAACTCAGCTGTATGCCATCTGGATGGATCTCAGATCCTATGGTTGATGGAGACATGACTGAATGACTACACATGTAAGCATCTGAAAGTCTAATGTCTTCTGACAGGGCCACAACTTGGGCATAATTGTGACATGGATCTATTTATTTTTTTTTCTCTAAGTATTCCTCAAAGCTGAGCAAAAGGCTAGGAATGTCTCATCAGAAATGAAAAGATCTATATATAACTCCCGCCCTGCAGACATACCCCTTTTGCAGCTAACTTGGACTTTTGAATGGCAGCAAACTCCATCCAGTGCCTACTGGTTCTTCAGAAGTACTGGCTGTCCCCTGCCACCTCTGCCTGTAATCTGGGTGCCTGTACAGGCTGCTGGCCCCAGGATGCTGTGACATCTTTCTGTGCCCCACCCTGCAGGCTCGGTAGCTTCTTCAGAAAAGGTCTATATATCCCCTTTCCCCAAGAAGATTCACCTCAGTCAGTTATTTTTAACGTATACCTGAGAATACCCAACCAGAACAGATACCTTCTGACGAACTCCTAGCTGGTATCTACAGAAGGGAATGAACTAACTATGGAAACAGCTGATAGTTAAAATATTGACAAGGAAGAAGAAGCAGTTTGGTTGACCTACCCAACTAATAGTAAGTGCCATGTATTTTTTTTTTAATTCTAGTTCACTGATTTTAATAATTTTAAAAGTATCATCAAACAACTTTTCAGTAATCAGTGTCGTCCTATGGATTAAGTCATTTTATTATCCCTTTGTAGAGTAAAATTCGAACTAACTTGATCTTAGCTCAAAAGCAGACTCTTGGCCCTCAGGAAAAGTCCTTCAGTTTTAGAAGTTTTCCAAAAGACTGTCAGAAATATTATTCAAATCAATAGAGAACTTAATGTGTTGGTCCTGTTAATCTAGTATGATATGTAAGAAGTTAATTGTTTATCAGGACTAAACATGCTACAATTTGTTGTGGAACCATCTTAAAATACCCAACTACTCTCATTTCTGTTGTGATGCCTCCTTAGTGCCATTCAGACATCTGTCTTGCTGGACACTATACCTTCTCTCTGATACAGTTCAGTGATCTACTCTTTTGTCTGCTTTGAGAAAGTCAGTACAAACTGTCTTCACTCTGAGTCAATGTGTATTATCATCGAGCTCTAAGACTGTACATATGCCTTTTTTTAAAATGCTTTCTTAGTCTGAAACAAATTTTGAAACAGTTAACCCACCAAAGAAGATCAATGAGCAAACTTCTTTATGCAAAGTTGAATCATATGATGGTCTCCATGCTCCTGGCAATGCTTGTGAACAGCTCCATTAGCAGGGAAGTCATGTAATTAAATAACATCGTGTGCTATCCTATCTCTTTAATTCCCAATCTTTTAAGATACTAATTAGAGAAATATTTGTGTGCTGTTGTCTAATTCCCTCTCTCCTTCCTTATGAAGTATCTTGTGCCTGCTCTAGGCTTTCATTGTCTTTACTGATACTTTTCTATTTATAGTTATTATTTTCATATGCTGTATTTTGGGTGTGCAGTTCTTTATTAAAAACGAAGGTGTTTTATTCACTGAGGTGAAATGGTGGATGCAGGGTTTGAATAAATGTTCTCTGAGACAATGCCTCTAGGCACTTAGGTCTTTAGACAGTCCACACCTAAAGGAATGGTGGCCTGTTAGTTTGAGAATAAATATCTTAATTATCTTCTTTACTCAGATGCTTAACTACTTTTTTTAATGTTAACACCAATAATTATTGGTGTTAATAGTTGGTTTTCTGTGGCTTGATCACAAATACGTATCCAATGGTTCCCAGTATAATGAAATCCTCAGAAACAATATGTCTGGAGCAGTATGTTTAAGTTTATTCTGTACATAGCAATAGCTTATCAACTAGACAAATTTAAAAAAAATGTAGTTTTTAAAAATAAAATATGTCGAGTTGCAATAATTTGTAGATTTTCTTGTATCTATCAAATTAAGCTATGTAACAGTTTTAACACATACTCATAGTATAGCAATAAGTAATGGATGTCGTCATGTTAATAATGGTAATGATGATTCTGACTTCACAGATCTAAATTAGAATAATTAAAATATTAAAACTGACAGCCAGTTGGGGGGGAGGGGTGTGTATGTGTGCAAAATTCTAAGAAGTTTCTTAGTTTAAGGCTTACATACAGAATTCTACTCTGACATCTATTTGCGGCTAGTGGAACTTGTATGACACTGGTTTACATAATCTCTGTCTGACACCCTATTTAGTAAGTGAGCATTTAAACTATGCCCTCAGATCAGTTATCAAATACGAATTATGCACTGTCAAGAGAGTGCATTTTATTAATAGTAATTATGCAGGCAATTTTCTTTCTTGAAATTACCTTCTAATATACTGTAAAACTCAAGGCATAAATTCTAACACATATTCTTGTTGATTTCTATATGTTGTTTCAAAATGGAGGTAATTATTCCCTCTGTGATATACTTCAAAGTTAAATGTGATCTACATTGGATTTTATGAGTTTTGTTACATATGTTTTTCAAAGGGCTGCTACTGTAACTTTATGGAAATTGGAGGGAGGACCTTAAGGTACTTCTTTCAAAATCAGACCAATCTTTATATTTAATTTCCAATGGAAAAGAAGGAAATAGATTTTAGTATCTTCTTATTTGTGTTATCTGTTTGACAAAAGGATAATTTTGTTGATGAGCATTTATTAAAAGTTGAAAGAAATCCCCACTCATTCTTTAGCATAACAATCTACTTTGTAACAAATGGCCGTTTGGAGTATGTTGTCAATTCAAATTAAGAACAGAATATAATTAACAAAAGTTTATGTTTATTTAATATTCTGTCTCTGCATCTCAGTTTTATATGTCTTTGACTCAAATATTTTGAATTCTTTGCAAATTCATTACACCAGTAGTAACTTTTAATAGTAACTTTTTTCCAAGCTTAAATATTTATTTGGCAGTTCAAAAAATGTTACCAAGAACTATATTCTAGAGATCAAGCCATTCATCCAGCAAAGTACTTTTATCTTTGTCTTCTATAAACACAAAAAGTGATGTTGAAGGATAAGGAGGCTGACAATGACAGATTACCTATAGTTTTGTTTTCCTGTTTAACTTAGGTGGACCCTGCGCAGTGCTATGTTCTGCTGTAACACAATCCCATGCCTTCAGATGCCGTCGTTCTTGTTCTCAGCAGTCCCTATCTCTGCGCCGTATTGTGGTATGCCATAAAACAGGCAGAGGTGTTTTAACCAGGCGTTGGTTGCATTCCTATGGAGGATCATACGAAGGCAAATGAAAAATAGGTGTCAATTCTAGTAAAAGGCCGCAAAGCTGAGAAATAGTTGTCGTCATCTAACTTCAGCGGTGTTTTGCAGCACTGTGAATTCTTGTTTTTTTCTCTTCATTTCTCACACAATCTGCAGCTTGTTATAGCTACTCATGTGTGAGCAATGCTGCCCATTTGAATTAAATGATAATGCAGTAGTTATTGAAGCGTGATCTATGAAACTATGATGTAACTGCTTGCACAGATGAATATGGCTTTTCTGAGGGGGTCTGTTTTACTTAGCTGTCATTTCTAAAACATAAATCGTCAAGACATCAGAAGTGCAATGTTACAGGTCTTGAAAAAGTTCAGAGAATTCAAAAGGCAGTTGAGTTCCTACTTCTTACTTGAAAATTAGGCCCAAAGAAGTTCCTTCTTTGCCTTTTAAAATTTCTCCTGAACTTGTACCTTTATACTAGATGATTTTTGTTTGCTTAACAAAAGACCTATAGGCACATTCCAAATTGCTGTTAAGGAAAAAAAAAAATAAAAAAAATTAAAATTGCATATCTAAAAACCATACAGTTACTGTTACTGGGGGATGTAAGGAGTGGTGTGGTTACGGGAATAATGAAACATAGGGAAGAAGCACTGAACTGTGGCTCTGGGGCTGTAAACTGGAGGAAAAGGAGAAATGGATAAGAAAGCTGCTTTTTCAAAAAACTCCTCTGTGATTGTTCAGAATCAGGTCCTCTCTTTTCCTCCTTTCAATTTCCTCTGAAATTTCAAATTAGGGACAGCTGCTTCTTCCTGTTTCTCCTTGAGTCTAGCCTAATGAAAATATACATCCAATACAGGTGTCATATACAGACTGTTGTCTCTCACACAGTGTAAACTGTGATATCTCCTCCTCTCACCTGCTTCCAGCAGAAGTCTTGATCAGATGGTAAATTCAGGGTTTGCTACTCAGAAGAGTGCTTGGTGGGTTGGACTGGTGGACTGGGGTGTGCAAGAGGGGGGTCCCTGTTTTTCTGTCCCATAGTTAATGGAGCAGTGTGTGTTTGTTGTGCTTGGTGTGTTCGGGCTGTGGAGCATCAGTAGTTCTCTGTGCTTGCTTAAAAGGCACAAGGCCAACCTGAAATGCTGTTTCATGCTGCATTTTCTTCTGAAAGTGTTTCAAAAGGGATAGTTCTTTGAAAACAGTGCAAAATAATTGTTCATTTAGAAGAAGTAAGCTATAAATATGCAAAGCATATTTAGTCATGTAATTGGAGAGACAATTTTTCTGTCGGCCTCAGACATACAATTTTAGGATAATCGTTTAAAATCAATAGTGACTGAATTTACATGACTGTGTCACACAAATAGCTTAGACTAAATGCTTACGTTGTTGAATATACAGATTTGAAATTACATGCTTGTGACCAGTATGTCTTATTTTTAAAGAAAAAGCTTTAAAATACCAATAATATTCTGAAGTTTATTTTCTAAGATGCATGCACATCCATAATGGATTAACAGCATGTTTTAACAAACCATTTATTTGCTTTAGGAGTGACAGAGAGAAGCTGTTTCAAACAGGATCTCTCATCACCGTCTATCTCTAGTCACCTCCTACTGAACTTAAGGTTGAATACTGGGGGTCATGAGGGAAAGAAAACAGTAATTAAAGAGAAAAAGTTGATTGAGCTGGTTTTTTTCTCCTTCAGTGCGATTAGCATGTGAGAAACCAGCTGAGTACTCTACTGCATATCATTAGTTCAAACATTTCTGACTTGTTTTAACTTTAATGGTGACTTTTAAAGTTGTATTTCTGTATTTTGTGGAGAACAGCTTAAGTAGTAAAGGCAGTAAAAATTCTCGTTAGAAGATCTTGTTTCTATAAATCTTAACCTTGGAATTCTGTTAGATTGCAATTGGACTGTTTCTAGGAACTCACCCCACCTCCCAAAAAGTTGTCATGTGTTCTTTTATTAAAGCTCAGAAAATTATTCTTAGACTAACAGAGGTGGGGAGTAAAGCAGGAGTGTTTACAGAGTTCACTTCTAAATTGACTGTGATAAGTGGCAATGCAATGTATTATGATTAGAGGTTTCTGGGAGACTCTTTAAGAAGGTTAACTGCAAGGCAGCTCTCAAAAGAAAGCATTTATCTTCGTGGTCATCCTTCAGTGCTTTATACTACTGAGATTTTTTTGTGGGTGGTTAGAACCATTTTTTGTGTTTTATTAGCTGTATCTTGAATACCTCCTACAAGCTGAATGACAGTTTAGGGTTATTAAATCTGTTCTTAGTACATTTTTTTATCCATAGTTAATCTTGACTAAATATATGCTAGTGAACAACCCTTTTTTTCTCAGTTGTTGCCCATATTTGTTAAAGAAATTATTCCATTTGACATTTGTTTAGGCTGCACTTTGATAAAATACTGTATACAATATACTTTTTCAGTTTGGCATTCAACAGTCTTTCATGGATTTATTTCTTCTTGCATTATCTTATCTCCCCTTCTAGTATGCTAAGGCTTCCTTTTCTTATTAAGTAATTTTTTTTCACTCCAAGACAGACACTTTCACAAACGCATGCTCTATGTCTGTATTGTTAGAGATCTATAAGATTGCATTTTTCAGGTGTTAGGTTACATTTAAAATTGAGTTGCTTTGGTATCATCTGCTTTCACTAATCCTATGTATAGTATTTTTCATTAATTCAAATTGTTCTTTAACACTACTTCCAGTGACTTTACTAAAAGATTTATATGTTTTTATACTTTTTGTTTGTCTAAAAGCCATGTCTATTACCAGATTAATAGTTGATAGATCCTCCAAGGAAAGGTATCTCCATATTTCCCTATCACTGAGGAGTGGTGCATGCAGAACAGTGTCATTCTTATCAGTAATTGCTGTCATGGAAATTTTCACAGAAACTTGATCATTCTCAAGCTTTGTATTATTCTTTCTTGCTATAGATATAGAAACTTAAATGTAAAAGGTCTTTCCTTTCAGTCATAGGAAGGCTAGTAAGCATATGATGTAAGCAGATCAAACATGACATTAATTCCAAGGACTACTGTCTTGAATGAGACACAGAGTAAATCAGCTTTAAAACATTGAATCATTGAATAATTGGGTTGCTGGTAAGGTCATGTCTCGGGGCAAGATCAACTATACTCAGGTCATTTCTAACAGACACTTGCTTAAATTGTTCAGAGGGACTTCCACTGGTGGTTACCATCTTTCCCCAGCAATTTCTTCCAGTACTCAATTGCTACTCATACTTATCTGCCATTCTCATTAGACCTTGGCTAGATATTAGGAGAAAAATCCACAACTTATTCTCCTGCAATTTATGCACATTACTTCTTGTTCTGTGTGCCATGGATATGGAAAAAATGTTCTATTTCACTCTGCTGTAGCATTTTATGTTCTCATTATCATGTTCCTACTCATAGACTATTTATTGTAGTTTTTTCCAATGTTTTCTTGTCAGTGATTTCTCTGACTGCTTTTGTTGCTCTCCCCTGAACAGTCTCCACATTTTTCATGGAGAATCATATCCTTACGGGGTTCAGTATTTCAGCTAAGATCTTCCTGAAGTCATGTAGATCAAAAGAATCTCTTCTGGCTCACAATCTATTTCTGTTTATACTTCACAGTATGATGTTTGCGTTATTCACAACAGATCATTAATATGGGATTCCTCCTTAGTTTTCTAGACGGTGTCTTTGGTTTCTCAAGACATTTTTATTTCTGTCTTCATGGCACTTGAAGATCCTCACAGTTTCAAGTCTCATTGAAATGTAATAAGTAGATTTTCTAGTCCATCATACATGTAGTTAATGAAAACATTAGAGAGAGTGTAATCCTGAGTAGTTTTGGATGGAATACCATTTGTGTAAATAAATTAATGGCTGCCCATTAGGAGGGGACTATTCCTTTTGTCTCTTCTTTTGTATTTTTGTATGAAGTGACATTAAATATACTAAGATATTTGTGCAAGTTTCTTGGTACTTCTTACTGGCATCACTGCCCTGATCTCGCAGCTGCAAGTGTGCTTATCAAGAGACTGTTATATTCAGTGTCTTTGTGATGAGGAGACTGGCGTGAGGTCATAGGTTGCTGTGGAGTAGAATGCAGTCAGGCTTCGCCAGGGGAGAAGTTTCGTTTCATGAATTTTGATTTTCCAGGGAAAAGTTCTCCCTCCCTCTCCTCCTTGTAATGAGCAGTGATATTATCGTGGAGGATATATGGATTGGTAATCCTAGGAATTACTTTATGTATGTCAAAGGAAAATGTACAGAATAATTACCAATGGGGAGCAAATCCTGTTAGATTTAACATGTATTTTATTAATATGAGACTTTATGTAATTTTACTGTATACATTTAGAGTGATTTTTCTTGGTGTTAAAAGTACTACCCTGTTGTTTGTATAACAGATTAGTTTGCCAAAAAAAGAGAGGAAAAACTACTAATAGCAAAAAGGATTACTCTTTATAAATATTACTGTTAAAGAATGTCATTTAATTCAGTGCTCAAATAAATTATTTTAAAATGTATTTTATTACCATCATTTATTAAACAATAAGGAGACATTTTGGCTGCAAATAGTGATAACATCTCTATAGAACTGTATTTGGATAGTCATTTTTTTTCCTGACACAGTAGATAATTAGGAATTATAAATTATACTTACACTCTTAAGCATGTTAGCTGGAGAGTATATCAGACTGTATGTTGTTCTTGGTGCCAGTTCAGGTTTTGATTTTCAGAAATCCTTTCACAGAAACGCCTGATGAGTTTCAGTTTCTAGCAGCAAAGTAGAGGTATATTACTCACTTGAGAGATTTAGATGAAGACCTTGCCACCTGGTTACGTTTTTGAGTGAAATTTACTTCATGTTTGTAAGTGAGAAGGTCATTATGGTCAGCTGTTTTGCTGGCATCTTAGCCTTGTTCCTAGTGGTCAGGTAATCTCATTTCAAATGTTTCCTGCAAAAGTGGTGATACAAATTGTTTAGCAAGGTCACTGGTATTTTAGCAGGTAGCTAAAATAAATTTATTTTAGCAGGTAGCTAAAATAAATCGGCTCTGTTCATCAGATTTGGTTCTTCCATAGGAAACCTGAAGTATGTTGACAGGGTAGCACAGCACCTTTCACAGACATGAGTAAACCTGTGTATGATATGTTGTAAATGGGATATGATAACGCAGAGCTCTGGGTCTGTCCTCACAGGCTGCTTCATAAACATTTGGGTCTCTTCCCTTGCGATGCCTCACCAGCACAAGCAAGGTATTTTTCAGCCTCTGTGTCCCAGAGACTCGGTGGAGGAACCGTAACTCTGCTAGTACGCTAGGCCATGCAGAAGTAAGGTTGGCCACTTCGGTTTCTTTAGATGCCCTGTCACAACCTGCATCTTTATTTTGTACTTTGTAAAATAATAATAAAAACTGTTGGGTCTCTCTGTCTTCCCTCTGTATTGAAGTAGTTAATTACCAAAGATGTAAGCAACCAACATGTATCATTTGGTAGAATATGCAGTCCCACTCTGCTGAACTCTTGTTAACCCGGATGCCTGGTTAAATGCCACTGGATTATAAATTTGAGGTTATTACTGTTCAGATTATCCACGATAATAGCCACAGATAATATGTCGACATACTCCAGGAGTATGTCTGTGCAGACAGGTGCAGACAGATGCAAGCTTGCTCTGCCCAAACTCTGAGCAGGCTGCGTGTGAGCCAGTTCCAGTCTGGAAGCCATCAGCATGTTGTGTGGCACTATGCCCAAGCTAAAACACCTTGTCTTTTAGATAAATGAGGCTTTACAACTTCTGAGCTGAAGCTGACTCACATTCAGGCGGCTTCAAGAGTACTGGTGGTGTGAGTTTGCATTCAGCTGCCCTTCTGTGCAGATGTATTCGTCATTCTGCATTGCTGTGGAAGGACTTTGGTAGAAATCCCCATCCTTGTATTCTTGTGCAGTCGTTTCTCAACTTTTGTAGGTTTAAGGCGTCCCAACTCCCCTTACATTTACTATAAAGATAAGGATTAAAAAATATATTGACAATAATTTTGGGGAGCAAATTCAAACTTGTGTAGGTACTGTGGGTTTGATTCAAATCTTAGAGCGCCTCAGTGGAGCACTTATGGAATCATATGACAGCAGCTATTTCACATGACTATGAACCGTTATTTCCTGGAAGTGTTTGGTATGAATCATTATTTCGTGGAATTAAGTGTTTGGTTATGTATTTTCTGAAGTATTTTCCCAAGATAGGAGAAGTGATGTACTGAATGGAATTACCCTGTGAGCCCCAAGGCAATAGAGAAAATAGATTTTATTAGCTTTCCCTTGCAAAGACATTCTAATAACTTCTGGTTGGCTTTCATAATCCCTCAACGCCATCAGCTGAGAAAAAGCATGCTAGGGTCTGCAAAATCTCGTGGGTTTTGGGATGCAGAATCCAGAGCGCAGATTTCTCAAAGGCTGTTAACTGGCTCCTCTCGCCCGTGGAAGGTTTTATCTCATCTGCTACTTTAAAGTAGGGCTAGAGAGTGTTGTGCAGTTGAACAGTTATGACCACAAGAACGTGTGATAATTTTGGCTGGCAGTACAAAAAAGATGGATATGAGTGAATCCCATTATCAGATGTTGAAATGATACCGAATAATTCAGTAGTTCTGACTCTTCTTACTCAGAAGTCAGGTTTGTGTTTTCGCTGCCAATTTTGAGGCAGTGAAATAATCTCAACTTTGGAGAAGTAAAATTGCAGTATAGCTTCATGTAGTTTTCAAGACAATTTACAACTTCTCTTCTGTTTGTTGCTTTTTATGGCTGTAATATGCGTTACATATAATTAAATAACATTATATATCATTAGAAACCTGGTAAATGGCAAGTATTTACCATGAAATTTGCTATTAGATGAGCAGACATATTGTATTGAGTCAGTCTGGGATGGAGTTAACTTACATAACTTATGAATTCATCTAAATATATTTAAAAACCTTGGAATTTCTGAGATGTACATTTCTTTACTGAATTTTCATTGTGTGTTGGGTTTGTGATAGTTATGTCAATGTTTATCTTCAGATATTAAATATCTTTAGACTGATAATTATGATATAAATAGATTTATATTTTGCTGTTTACCAGAGGTACCTACTTTACAGTAATGAATGCCATGAATTAAAGATTAGGCATTAATTGCAGACAGGCCAGATCTTTGTCCTACATATCCTGAAAACCAGAGCAAGATTGTGAAACCTCTTTCATTGCTTGATGCAAGTTAAAAATTGGAAAATGTTCCTTGATGCAAACCACTGGAATATTGTCAAAACTTCTCACTAACCTTTCTTTGTAATTTTAATACAGTCTGCTATCGGATAACTGTAGAGGAACTAACCATATCTTATTTAATTTAGAAGAGTATTTTATGTAATAATGCAATTTGCTGTTTCTTTGGCTTTAAAGTCACAGAATTCCTGTTGCTGACACTTTCTGTCAGAAAGGCTGTGTTATCACCTCTGGAAAAAAACCCATCTTCTAGGGTTAGGACACCTTTCTAAAACACAAAAGTACAGACTTGTATGTAAAAGGTACTGTGAAGAAAAACTGGAATTGTGTTACATTTTTCTTTCTGTTTGATCCAGGTGCTCAAAAGAGGGCATATTTAGATTTGATTTAGTGCATAAATTCTCTGCTTTCTGCAAGGTGAGAGGAATTGTTGAATACAGTAGCAAATTGGCTTTCTTCTACTTCAGTGCATTAAAAAGTTAAGATTTTAATGAAAATGTTATGGAATTGATATTATATTTGAGCACAACACATGATAACACTGACTTTTACAAATTACTACGTAGCCAGTTTTATGTGCTATTATGAGGTTTTTAGAAAACAATATACCTATATCCATAACGATAAATTGACCCTTAGATACATTTTTTATCTTTAATACCTGTTATTTAAAATAATAGCTTTCATCTAAATTAAGACTGTTGATGACTTATGCCATCCTCTTTTAAACATCATTTAACTGTGGTTAGAATGAAGAAGACAGAATAATAAATGAGACTATTTAAGTGTATGAATAAAATGCAACTGTTTATCTAAAATTGATCCATGTCTCATAACTTTGAGAATAAAATAAATGGGTTGTTTTTCTTTGACTCCATCAGAAATATTGTCCTATAAATATTTACATTAATACATTAGGAATTTCGAAATAAAAGTGAAATAGCTTTCTTGACATTTTTGCTGGCAAGCAAAGGACTATGAGAATTCCACACTTCTAGCTCACCTTGACTGTATGAAGTTCATGAGCCATATTCTTACATTTATTAGCAGTTGGAGCCTAAGGTTAATTTGTGACTCATTTATCCATGTTTATTTTTTAATGATTGATCTTATATAGTTCTGGAAAAAAGGCATAGGCCATAACATATTTTGTTCTAAGAGCTATTAGGTATTATATGCTTTTTCTTGGCTGATAAGTCATAGTCTGTCATTGAATGCATTGAAGAAGATTAATATATTACTTTTATTTAGGAAAAAAAGGGACAGATTACGGCCTTGCCAACGTGAACATTTTAGAGGATAAGAAATAATAAGATACTGCAAGATCTGTGCTTCCAACTGCATGTTGTAAAAGTTACTTTTGTCATACGTCCTCACAAACTATTTACGATGTGACCTTGCTAGCTTCTATGTAATTCTATATGTGTCTGAGTGCTGTAAGTTTCTGTTTGCTTTATGGAGATTGAGGGGTCAAGATTCCAAAGCAAAAGATTCCTCATGAAAAATTAAATCAAGGAACTTCTTTTCTAGATGTTATATTTTACTTCTAGAATTATAGTTTTGTGGTGACACAATGAATAATAAAAAATCCATAGGAAAACATTTAAGTAAATGTGAGGAATATGTCCAGAGATTGCTGTACTGAGTTCTCTAGGGTGCCAAATTAAGAGGATAATATAAAAATATGTTTTATCTGTATCACTTTTCTTTTTCTTATTCAATTTGTATGATATGAATAATTCACAACAGATTTATGTAAGATATTCTGGGATTCAGAAAAGTGAATTAAAAAATATAAATACCAAAGATTTTAAAAGCAAGACACTTCACAGAAATATTGCTAGTTATCATAGTGTAGTAAAATAGACTGAGAAAAATGTTTTATGAAATAGTTAAATAATGAAAAATCTATAAAGAGGACTTTCTTGGCTAATCAGTTTATTTCATTACTTGATTAGACTTGACAATGTTTGCTATTTAAAGAGTGTTCAGAAGGTAGTCGATTGTTCTAGTGGTTAAAAGAAACATCTCATGTAGTAGATACAGTCGTATATGCTCTGTTTTAATGACAATATAACAATTTTTATTTTATTTTATCAGACAGGAAGCTTTGCTTGCTGCAATTAGTGAAAAAGATGCAAATATTGCCTTGCTTGAACTGTCGGCTTCAAAGAAAAAGAAGACTCAAGAGGAAGTAATGGCCCTTAAACGAGAGAAGGACAGATTAGTACATCAGTTAAAACAGCAGGTGGGGAGACATTCATTTTCATACTTTCATGGCAACAGAAAATTGGCATTAGTTGTTCTATTTTACTCTAATCTCATATTGAAAGTCTTCAAGCCAAGTTTGACATGTGACAGCAGTTACGAAAGGTAGGAGGTCTTCAATGTAAGTGTTTATTGCTTCTCTGTTGTTGCTAAGTATTTAGCTGCACGTTTGCTTGGCTCACATTGTATGCAGCCAATACACTTTCTGTTTTCCCTCCTCATGTAGCTCCCAACCTTCTTCATTATGTGTGACAGAGGAGAGCAGATGCTCTTTGCTGTAAAGCAAGATCTATCCGTTCTGTTGACTCTTTCTAACCTTCTTCTGTTCAGTTATTTGCTTATCTGTTGTAAAATAATTGTGTTTTCAGAAGGTTCCAGGCTTTCTTGAGGGGTTATCTGGAAATCGTGATTATCCTTAAAATAAATTCTCAAATCACTAAAAATCAACCTGTCTTCAACACTGTAAGCCATTTGAGGTTTTAATAAAAACACATGTAGTTACAAACCCTAGAAATAGATTTTATCACAGGGAAGTTTAATTTACATTCTGCTTCATTAATGAGGAAAATAATCACACTAGACACAGTGCACGTGTACCAGACACAGTACATAGGTCTCTTGTCTGTCTAATTAAAATGTTTAAAACTCTGCATACTGTGCAGTGGCTACTCCCCCGATTTTTGAAAGGCAATAATCGTAGCCAGAAGAGGTACTGTAGGCAAGAGGACAAAGGTTGTTCAGATAACCTAGGTACTTAAGACCTGTGCTGTGTCCTGTATGTTGTTAAACACCTTTCCTCTTTCAGAATAGGTGAAAAAGATGAGAAAGATGTTTTCAGACCATGTCTGAAGGTGTTGTAGCTGATGTTTTCCTTTGTGTGACATTACTGAATTCTGTGATTGTTGCTTGAGGAGGAGGAGAATACCATTGTCAAAATCACTCTGGTCTCAGCCTGTCAACGTAACCACTCTGCTGTCAGGCAGTGTGCCACTTTACATGCCATGTTAATAATGTTTAGGACATACTGCATAGTCAATGCTGTGATTCTTTATTCTGAATCATGCCTTACATACTGTAGAACTTGTGCACTCAGTTACAGAAAGTTAAGGAGAACCCTTGCTGCTATGCTAAATTCCCAATAGCTCTGACCTCATGCATCTAATCCGTATAGCTTTTTCCCACAGATCTATAAAAATAGGAGACAGCCCCTGAGCATGAACTTACCATCCATTCGTGATGCTGATTTCATTACAGACATTCCAGCCAAGTACCTGTGTTCCAGCCATGATGCACTCATGTCTCAGGTCAGTCAGCTGGCCAGGAGACGTTTCACACAGATTTTATATGCTAGATAGGCAAACATGCTTTATGCTTTTTAGTATTTCATCCTACCATGCTGCATCAGAGCGGACGATGTTACAGTCAAATAATTTTAGGGATTTTTGTTTTGGTTTGCTTTGGAAAAGAGAAGGTGGATATCTTTTAGCTATCTTCTTTTTTCACCTTTCTCTTTCGTGACTGAAGAGTAAATGAATACACTGCTTTGCCATGTTCCATGATACCTGTTATGGATATTTTGAAAATGTTCATCAGAGTCTTGGGCAAACTGTGGGTTTTTTTATTGTTTTGTTTTGGTTTGGTTTTGTTGGTTTGGGTTGTTGTTGTTGGTTTTGTACCTTTAAGCTATGGCTGAAAAGTGTTCAAAACATTCATAACTTTCTTCAGACAGAGTGAAGGAACAGCCGAAGAGGATAGCTAGAGAGGCATTGTTTTGGATAACTTCAGTTAGATTTGTAACCAAATACTTCAAATACCTCCGTTATTTATAGTGATAAAGATCTTCAGTAAAGCTATTTAACTAGATTAAATTGATGCCAAAATAATCTCCCTGTTATCTCAGACACCACAGAAAAAAGAGACACCAGGAACAGGAATGTGGTTTAACTAGGTCACCACTTTATTACACTTAAGAATTATCTGATAATAGAGGTTGTAGAGATCATTCATACTTCTTTAATCCCTTTGGGGAGAACCACTGTCAACCCCCAAAGCTTTCACATGTGCATTCAACACAAAGGCTCGTTAGTGCTACTCTTCCATGCTATGATTGTGCTGGGCTGGGGTGGGGGGAAGTGATGGATTCCCCACTGTGTGATATATCAACCCTGCTCCTCAGTTTCTTTGAGAGATGACATCTCCTGATCTATTTCTGACTCACGAGAACTTCAGTGAATGATGAACTATAACATCAATTTTTTTCTTATGGCCTTATTTGTCCCATCCCCCATTTACACAGCTGTTACACTGCTGAAAGAAAGAAGTAAAAAAAAAGCCCAACTTCCCCAGCCTAATGTGATCATGATCAGAGAGATATTTATAAATATTAGAAGATGACTCACTAGATAATGTTAAACACTAGGCCCCCAAATCCACTCCTGTTCTATACTGTGGGAAGAATTTTTGCTTTGAGAGGCAAAATAACAATATGGGCAATGATAAAAATCTGTATTCCCTTCATGTGCCTCCACAATAGCGAATTTATTTTTGATGTATCTACCTATCAAGCAGGAAGCCTTCTGTTCATGGCTACAGGAGGCTGAGAACTTATCAAGACAGCAGGGCAAGGGATGAGAAATGCAGACTGTAAAGAATCCAGGGGCTTTCTTTGTATGTTGCTCCTTTTCGTGTTGCTCCTTACAAAGGTTCTCTGTTTTTCAGTTACTGATGGGAAAGCTAGGCTGCACATGAAGCACGGTGGCTGAAAATCTTAGTAGCAGAGCATCAGTGAGAGTAGGCTTTCCCTGTTCCACAAAGAGGCATCAGCTGATAAGAGTAAATGTGTTGCCGACAAGCAACTCCTTTCTCCTTCAGCATCTGCAATTCAGACATTTATTCTGATATATTTATATCCTAGAGGAAGTCCCATTCTTGATTCGCACATCAAATAATGCATCTCCTGAAATAATCTCCTGAATGTAAAAAATACTGTTGTAACTGTTCTGTGTTGCTACAAAATTGCTATTATTAAACGTGCATCAGTTTTAGAAGGTTTCTTCATTAAATGTAAAAGTATTTTCTACTGTGTTTCAGAAGGAAGTTGGTTTACTCCACTTATGTTTCTGTCTTCCTTTTATAATTCCTGTGCTACTTCTAATGTTCTCCAAATTTTGCTGAGAAACGTTCTCTTCAGAACCAGACTTTTATTTCACCAGTGTGTTAGACCTGCAAAACAGAAGTTGCAGTGTAAAGCAGCACTTAATATGAATTATGTCTTGAATTATGTAGCCAAGCTATTGGGAAATAGTTTGTAATTATTTTAGAGTGCTAAGTGAAGTTAGAAATTTGCTTGAACATAATTTCACCTTGCCTGGAAATCTTACATGTACTGTTGTAGAAGCGTGCAAAGCTCATGTAGAAGCAATGTCCTAGAGTTTCTTAGACAATCTTGTTATATTTTCCGCATTATGCTGCAGAGTTCATGGGGTGATGCTGCAATTGAGCTTCTAATTGCATCTGCTCTCTTTATGTCCTCCATGTCTTCTAAGAACATCTTGTTTTTGAAAGACTTGTCATTTCAGTAAAGAAGCAATAATTTGAAATTAGCCTTCAGTGAGGATGAACTTTACCATTTGAAATAGAAAATATTATTTCAAGCAGGTTTTATTTTGTGATCTTTGTAGACAGGTGAATCACTTTGACCTAAATAAGCTGTTGTGAAACATCAACCGTCATGCTGCATCATCATATATCTGACAGTTTGATTTGCTTTTTGCTTTTGTTTGCAGTTTAGGGAGTTTCTGTCTCAGAAACTCTCTGAGTCTCTCTTTCTGCTGCTGTCTCTTTCAGTTGCATTGTAGACTTTGTCATGTAGTTGATAAACTCCAATTCCATATTTCTAGCCATTTCAAATCATGTTGTACTATGGATTATTGCAAGGGATAGTACCTTAAAAAGCTCAAGGTTATGCTCCAAGCCTAGGATGGTGCTTTGCTTTTGCTGTTGAGGTGGTGGCTTCAGTGTCTGAGGAAGGATTGCTGTAGCTTGGAAAGTCCTCTGCTGATGTGAACAAGTAAATACAAAGGGCTTTTTTCTGAGAGAGCTACAACTGTTTCTTGAGAGAGAGAGAAGGAGAAGTATGTATGTGAATTCATCAGAGACCAAGATTTCTGATTGTAGCCATGAAATGCCCAGGAATATCCTCTTTGAAGCGTCACTGTCTTCCTCTGGAAAATCTTGTTGATGAAAGTAAGTTTCCTAGAGTCAGAATTTTTTTTTTCCCCAAAAAAAATGTGAATACTCCTCCTTAATATTTCTGTGTGCAGGAGAGGGCCAACTACTGCTTTTTCACCTAACTCTGATGAGGCCAGTGAGGGTCTCCATTTAAGGGAAGGAGTTAGAATCATAGAATCATAGATGGAGTTGTGGAGTTTTAATGGATATACTTCATAACATTTATAGAATCGTAGAATTGTTTTGGTTGGAAGAGCTTTAAGATCATCAAGTCCAACTGTTAACCTGGCACTGCCAAGTTATCACAAAACCATGTCCCTCAGCACTGCATCTGTACGTCTTTTAAATACCTGCAGGGACGGTGACTCAACCACTTCCCTGGGCAGCCTGTTCCAATGCTTGACAACCCTTTCAGTGAAGAAATTTTTCCTAATATCCAATCTAAACCTCCCCTGGTGCAACTGGGGGCCATTTCCTCTTATCCTATCACCTGCTACTTGGGAGAAGAGACTGACACCAACCTCACTACAACCTTCTTTCAGGTAGTGGTAGAGAGTGATAAGGTCTCCCCTCAGCCTTCTTTTCTCCAGGCTAAACAACCCCAGTTCCCTCAGCCGCTCCTCATAAGACTTGTGCTCTAGACCCTTCACCAGCTTCGTTGCCCTTCTTTGGACACGCTCCAGCACCTCAATGTCTTTGTTGTCGTGAGGGACCCAAAACTGAACACAGCACTCGAGGTGGGGCCTCATCAGTGCTAAGTACAAGGGGGCGATCACTTCCCTAGTCCTGCTGGCCACACTATTCCTGAAACAAGCCAGGATCCTGCTGGCCTTTTGGCCACCTGGGCACACTGGTGGCTCATATTCAGCTGGCTGTTGACCGATACCTCCAGCTCCTTTTCCACAAGGCAGCTTTCCAGCCTCTCTTCCCCAAGCCTGTAGTGCTGCATGGGGTTGTTGTGACAGTTTCTCCAGAATGCTGCGGGAAATGGAGTCAAAAGCTTACCTAGTTGGAACATCAAAATGTTTGCAAATTCGTCTACTGCTACTTAGAATTCTGTACAAGAGCTGTGGTGGCTCCCACCATGTGAGGTCATTGTAGGCATCAAAAGGCTGCTTCGTATTTAAAGAGATAGGGCACAGTATGTAGTAGATGTCTTAAAGGTTCAGGAGGTCAATTCTATTAAACTCAGTGGAGTAACCCAAAGCATTGAGGTTACTCATAGAATTTTATTGTTATTGGATTAAGGCCAGAAAAACAGATTCTATCATTGCGCTGTAATGTATCGCAGACTTGCACTGAGAGTTGGCTAAATGCAAATGTAGTGCTGCTTTTACCACAGACTCATACTGTGAAAAACTTCTCTAATCTCTCTGGTAGACTCCTGAAGCATCCTGGTGTAGGTTGTATTTCAACTTGAAGCTTTTTGGCTTTCCATAAGCTTCCTTAGGGTTGCTTCAGAAGAATGTTAACATTGTGCCACAAGCAGTGAGCATGAAAAATTCCATGAGAGGAAGAAAAGTACCTAGAGCTTTTCAATATCTAGCAGTAGCAGGCTATTGTCTAAAAAGGCACCATTCTGGCAAAGATAAAACAAATACAGTGTAATGTCTGCTTAGGCATGAAGATTTGTCTTAGCGTATCCATGTCATAAACTTGATGTTATTTTATGTCTTTTATTTTTAATGTGGTTTGTCTTACAACAGTGAAGTCAGTTATTACTCAGCTTGGAGGCAAAGTATTTACTTCCCAAAGGCACGCACACACACACACACACACACACACACACCCACACACCCCAACTCAAAAGACACCTGCATCCTTTTCTTTTAATTAATCAATTCTTTTTTTCAGTCGTAAAATGTCAATGTTTTCTACAATGACAAATGTCCTGATTTCCATTGCTCAACAATGCCTGCAGACTGCCAAAGGACGTCCCATTAGTAACCTAAACTAAAATGGAATTAAACCAGAAATAGGACGTGTTCAAAAAAGAAAGTTTGAAAAAGTACCAGTTGTGATTTTTAGTGTTTTTTTCTCCTTTTAAATAGTTCATGAGTTAAATAATGCTCTTAGCACCAAATATGCAGTTTAATTCCTTTCTCCAATTTTTCTGGCCTTTGGGAATGTCAGACAGAATGTAAACTACCAAGACGTTGATTTTAAAGTAATTTGTCACAATTCTTCACACTGAAAAAGAAAAAGAAGCATCTTAAAGAAATGAAATATACTGCTGTTGTAAGGGAATAAGAACATATGTGATTTATTTTAAATATGAAGCTGCAGATGTACGTATATTAAAGATGAAAATATTTATTTGAATGAGTTGAGCAGTTTTTTTATGGATTGTGACTGTGTGAGTTTAAGTAAAACTCCTGTTATTTCTGAGCTGGAAGAAACATTGGTTTTGTCTCAAGAGCTGGCTTGCTTTTACAGGTTTTTTTTCACATTATAACCTGTGAAAATTATTTGTGTCACAGTGTATCCACCTGTAAAATTAGTAGTAATAATACTGACCTCTGTGTTGCAAACACCTTCCCATAAGAAACGAGCATATTTAATTATAGTGATTTGAATACAATTTAGCAGCTGCAACCTGTCAGTGAAATATTTATTGTTTAGTGGTTTAAATAAATGGGAAGCATAAATAAAGGGGAATGCAGTCCCAGCAAAACAGAACCACGGGAATTGTTTTGATTCATACACTAAATGCTGTATTTTGAGAGCCATAGAACTTTGTAATAGGCTTAAAAAACCTTTCAGAAATACAGTGTTAAACAAGATCACCACGAGGGCTTGGCTGAGTGATTACATAATATTTATAATCACCCTGGCCAAGATTCCTTTTGAGAATTCTGAGACAGCTATTTTTAGAGAAATTTGTATAGTGATGCAATCCTTCATGAAATAATTAGCTCAAAGTCCATTTTTAGAACATCTCAAGAGATTCTGGTAAGAGCAGAAGACACTGCTGTGTTACTGATTCATTCTGAACTTGGATACTGTGAGAAAATTTCCCAGTTGCCTCTTTTCACTTTTGGGATATAGAGCCAAAAATGTAAGTGGAGTTGGCCAAAATGCAAGGTCTTCTAACTCCTTGAGAGCATTTTATTTTTCTTCTCAAAACATGAAATTAGAATCCTTTCCAGTGTTTTCAAGACTGCAGGTGTACAGAATACTCTGGCCAGAGGCAAAGCTGGTGTTTGGCAGTCTTCTCTAGTCTATTAGTTCACCGCTCTATATTTCATCACATGAACATATTGCTAATGAAACAAAAAGGGTGAGAAGCAATCAAGGAATTTTAGAAATTTGTGTAACCACAGTTTCTCAGTAAATTAACCACTAGCAATATTTTCTCCTGCATGCAATACATAGAAGAATTTCTTACTAATTAACATCCAAATATTTAGAAGAACTCTCTCAGAAGCAAAGGAGTAAAATGGAACTGAAGGCAGTGTATTGCATTACATATACTGTTCTAGTTAAGTACAGCAGAAATAGTAATAATGTGATATTATGGTGGTGACTTCAAGCATTCAAGAATAACAAAATACCACAAGTTACATTTTCTCTGTTAGATTAATTCACCTGTATTGTGTATTTTATGATATTGAAAGTGTTTATATTACTTCATAAGAAAAAGAATAGGATTAGAAATTGTTGTGATTGTGATTATTCTGGCAGCCCAAAACATTCCTCTGCACCACTGTGCGTTAATTAATTGCATTTAAGCCCTCTAACGTTTAACAAGTGTGGGAACAAAAAAGTCTTGCTATGCTTTCTTGTGGTGTCTGTAGACATTATCATCCGTAGACCTTGTGACCAGTAGCACTGTCCTGGTCTTGTGTTGGTTCCTAATCAATATTGCTTCTGTTTCTGATGTTGTCTGGTTTTCTTGAATTTTACAGGTGACAATATTACAGGAGCACAGCATACTACATCATTATTATTATTGTTACTATGACATACACAGATCTGCCTCAGAGAGAGTTATTGTACTATTGAGTCTAAATGTTACTGCAGAGTAAACAGAATCCATGTTATGAAGCCATTCGCATGGGTACTGCAGGCATATTTGACCATTGTGCTATTTCTTTTCCTCTTCTATTTACACTTTTTACTGTCTCTCATAATATTGGTCTTGCTCAAGCTTTAAGCACCTAACTTTGAACAAAGGAGTAGTCTGAGAACCTCACGTTTTAGGAGTTTTATTTTTGTTACAGTTATGCTACGCAAGCTTTTTGTTTTGTTTTGGGCAGGCAAGAATAGGTGTTCTAATAACTTCATATATTGAACTCTCATATGAGGAAAATCAGTTTGGTTATTTTTTCCTTAAAAATTCTCAGGCACCATAGCAAAATGGCTGATTTTAAATGTGTCTGTTCAGATCCCATTTACATCAATACAAGCAGCCCACGCACTCAACAGCCTTGAACTTATTTACTATCTTAAAAATCCTTGTAGTTTATAATTTTCTGTTTCTTAGAAATATCCTAAGCCAATATTTCTGCATGTCTTAATGTTGTTTTTTATTCTCTTCATTTGTAATCTGGATTGTGAATCTGTATTTTTCAATCCGAATCTGTAATTCTCAAATTTGCCAAGTACAAGCAGCTTAGCTATAAACACAATGCGGACAAATGTGTAGGGGTGAAACAGCAGAGTGCCACTTCTCCCTATAGCTTAATGCAGCAGGCTCCATATGGCACAAGGTAAGAAAGAGAATGTGTGTGTGTAGCTAATAGCCTTTGCCTGATCAAATTAGTTACTTCAGAAGAAATGTTCTGCGTCATAACGCACTTTGTTCAGACAAACGCTTTAACTCCACTGAGCCTCAAAGTCTGAAATGGAAAAAGTAGAGTATGCAGATATAGAATAATGTATATATTAACACCAGAACTTTTTAAATTTTTCATCTGGCTTGTTCGATAGGTGAAAATTGGGTATTAAGTGTCTCAGATAGTGAAATGTCTCCCGTATATAAATGAGTGAACTTCCAAGCCAAAAAGTTTTGTGGTTTTTTTTTTTTTCTTCATGAGACATTTTTGAAACAAGCCCTTAAGTTCTACTACAAAGTACCCTGTGGTAATAAAGCTAAATATAGTTTAACACTTGGTCTCAAGTACAGTGCAAAGTAGCCCGTTATTTGAAAAATATTGTAAAAATTGGGTGTCAACTTTTTCTGCTTCTGTGATGGTGGATAAAACATCATTTCTACAATCTAGCATCAAACAAGAATTAGTTATAGGTAAGGTGTCTCTATAAAGCATATCAAGACAGTGTTATGAAGTTCTCTCCATTTTGATCCATATTCCAATATACCATCCATGTGTTGAAATCTGTTTTATTTATCAATTTTTATTGCATACAATGGAAGACATGGTAATTTCAATTTAGGCTATATTTTGTGTGTGATACAAATGAGAGAGCTGGGCTTGGTAATGAAATTGCAAAAATTACAGCTGAAACGTACTATTCAGACGTTAAAGACACTGAAAGACAATCAGTGCTACTAACGGAAGATTTGCAGTTTCGAAGGTCTTGCTTAGCTACTGAAGTTTCTGATTCATGTCTGGTTTTAAATAATTATTATGGGGAGCTATCTTTTTAATAGGTTATTTCCTGTCATTAAAAAAAAGGAAAAAAACAGCAAACCTTGCCTTATGTTGCTTGTCTGCATTTAGTAGGACCTGGCCTGAGATGTCCTCAGGCAGCTACTGTTTCAGAGCTTTAATTATGCTTTTTAACCCACTTCTTTGTGTCTATGTTCTTGCATACTTCTATGCAATTACCAAGTTTAGTAGTAGGACTCAGACAAATACTTTTAGCATGACTTTAGCCTATATATTACTGAGTATGCTGTATTATTACAAGATATTTCCTGCGCTTCAAGCCATACTTTTAATTCACAGAACTTAAAAAGACTTCAAAAACACAAACTCTGAATGCAGAGACCGCAACTAAAACGTCAGATGGACCGTGTTCAAATCAACATAACTTTGTTCAATCACGAGTGTCAGGAAAGTTGAAATTTGGCCTTAGTACTTTAGATAAGTGTCTGCTTGGCACTTGGAACTGCTGCCTGTCTCGGTCTGCCAAGTGTCTAATATCCCAGCTGGTGTTTGTGAGACTATTATCATTCAGCTCGTGAAGAGGGAGACTTACTATGAGTTCTGACTTCTTTCAGAATAAGTCAGTAACATTTTGTATTCTTGCAAAGCAGCAGGTGTAATGGTTGTTAATATCAGTTAAACAGTACTCTAATTTAAAAAGAACTGAAATACATGCAAAATTTCTATGCTCATGTTCAACACTAAATGATCTGCATTGGAAGCTGTTTTCCATTTCTGCACAGCAGTCAAAGCATCTAATTTGACCAGCAATTGCTCTTGTATTTCACCTGGGAGGAAGGTTGGATTTCATGAAAACTCGGAATCTACTCTGTACTGTTTCTTAGTCCCTATTCTCTGTCCTGTGAAACTGGGGAGGGCAGACAGGGCCTGAAGAACAAGTGTTCCAATTACATGCGTGTCACAAATGATAAGAATTGTAAGATTTTCATGTAAAACATCACATGAATTAAGTTTAATATATAACTAGATATAGATGGGAAAAAGAAAAAAATATATGCTTTCTTAGCATAAAAACTTTACTCTGTTCTTCATATGCAACAGTCGTATCATTAATGAGGTAAAAAATAAAAAGAGTTAAATGAGGAGTAGCCAAACTTTTTTACAATAAGCTATCATGCACGCTTTTAGCCTGCATGCATCCTGTCTCTCACACTTTCCAAGACAAGTTGTACACTATAACAGGAAAAGGAAAAAATGCTTATTAGCCCATTTGGAATTTTAACAGGGGAAAAAATTAATTGTGTTCTTCAATGGAGATGGGAAACAAAGCAGTGAAACCCATGTTAAAATATAGTTAAGCGCAAGAATATAAGAATAGATTACATTACAGGGATGTTATAAAAAGAAAATGCATAATTAAAGCACTCTGTAAAACAAATCTACCCCATAGTGATGCATTCTAACACCCATACGGTTATGATTATGATAGTTGTTTAGAATCTGAGTTCCTACTTAGTAACCATACTGTAATGTTTTTGTTATCTTTTGGTTACTGATGAGTGCTTGCAAACTTATAGTCTTCTTAACTTAAGGGTTTTTTTCTATTAGAATTTTCTGGTGTCTAAAAACTCACTGCATAAGCAACAAAAAAGCCTGAATTGAATATTATCATATATTTCTAATAATTGAAGATAAGAGTACCATTTATTCTGGAAATAATTAGCATTATGTTGCTAGTACTATGCTGTTACAAGTGGCCTGAATAATTAGCATAAAGTAATACAGGCTCTGGAACACTTACGCAAATTGAAGGGCACTTCTTCCATGCAGTTCTAGTATTGGCAAAAGGTCCTTCAAAGCAATGGCCAATTAACAGATCCTTCAGCTTGTGGAACAATTACATGAGTCCTTGTGTCAAAACCGTAGTTGGTGGATATATTTTAGTGATTTCTCATATTAAATCATGTTTATTCAAGAAGCGTGCTACTGTTAAAAAGAATGGAGAGCAGTCTCAAGGGTAGGCTTTTTAGCAATGATAGCCTTGGAATTATCTTTTTTGTTTCAGCTACATAATTAGTAAACCAGTGCTCAAAAATCTCAAAGTATATTAAGAAGTTTAAGCAACAGAAGTTTCAACTGAAACTTTGCAATGGGATCTCTCTTAAATCTCTTTTCTAGATGGCAAACTAAGCTCACTGTTTTGCTTATTATCAGATCACCTATGTAGGATGCGTGTTATCTCCAGTAAGCCTGAGATGCTCAAAGAGGGTGGAACTAAACGGCAGTGATGTTGAACATGTTTTTTAGAGGCTTCAAGTTTGGAACTTGAACTTGTTATTTTTGATCTCGGGAAAATATACAACCATGATCAGACAAGAGAAGTGAAATAAATGGAAACTTGCTGAAGAGTTTAAAAAATGAAAAGGAAAAAGGCGGTGAACTTGATCAAGTTCTATAAATACATGCTTTACATGGCATTTAATTTTAATTTTCAGTGTAGCCTGTCATGAGTTCTTTGGTCTTGGAAGTCACCATAAGCATTACTTAGAAACACAGCATTTCTGTGTTGCCCTCTAAAATGTCTTTTGTACCTACTTTTCAAGACTGTCTTCCTCTGTTACACAATCATGACGGTCTACGTTGTGGAATATTTTGTATTTTTTAATTAACAAATGTATGCTGTTTTCGCAAACTCTTCAGTTCGTCCTTTAACAGATTGTGAGTGATTAATGTAATTTGGTGAACCTCAAGGATGTTTGAGGCCAAGTACAGCATTTGTTGTCCAATATTTAATTAACTGTAACTTATCAAATAACGAATCAGCTATAAATTGTATTCTGTGGCAGTTTGCAACTTTTGTGTTGAGCAGCAGTAGAAATGATAGGAAATTCTTCACTTCAGATTATACATTCAAAGAATGTATAAAAATATTTTGCTGACATGAAAACTGATTTTATTTGCAGTGAGTAAGTACAGAGCTGGCTTAATTAGCAAACATTTTGTTAAACCTCAGCTAATGCAATTCAGGCCTGAAGCACTGGATTCATGCTGGAAAACCAACTGCAGTTGCACATACTTTCATGAAATCCAGGTTAATTCCACTAATTTTATGCAGCTTCTGGATAGTCTATATCCAGAACTATATAGTCTTAAGCACACAATATTTTAGATCCTTACCTTCTGAATTTTAAAGTTAAAAAAAGATTTTATTTGTGTTTTCTAAAATTGTCTTAGGAAAAAAAAAGCACAGATTAATTCATTTCTTAGTAAAAATCAGGAAGAATAGAACTAAACATCGGCTGCATGAAGATCTCAGATTGCTTTGTGGAAATATTAGCATGCTTATTAGCATGCTTATTTTCAAATAGTGAGATTACAAGAAACAGAGGTTCTCTGTCATTGAAGACAACAAGAGGCCATTACAGAATCAATGCTAGATTTTAAATTCCATGCTTTAATAATTAGACCACAGGATATTTCCAGGATAGCTTGTAGGTCTTCTATCTGCCTCGCTCCCACATTACACAGGAAAACCCCCCCATCCTATTGAAAGTAAATATTCTAGAAATATTTCAAATTCCATTTAGTGAAGAGAGATTGAGAAGAAAATCCAAAGGAAAGTAATAGCTATTGAATGGTATTACACCTATATCCCAGAGCAACAAATCTTACTATTTTTCCTCATTTGAACCTCATTCATGAGAGTTTTGTTGTTAACTTGATCCAGGTGACAGATCAAAGCATACTTCCCTATTGCCACCTTGCTAAAATATTTTTTAAAAGACAGTTTTAATATTATAGTTTTACAGTTACAGATTGCTGTTAAGCTATTTAGTCTGTTACCAGTCAATCAAAGACTTTCATTTCACTTCAGTAGATCCTTACTTAAACTCAACAGAATTTTAGGAGGACAAGAAATATCTGCCAGTTTTCTTACACTGCTAGATCATAAATTCTTTGGTAAGTGGGTTAAAAATTCAGTTACGCATACCATTCATGACCTTGACAGCTTAGCAACTAATGATATTGAAAGATCAAAGACAACTGTTTCAAGCCCTAAGGGTTAATATACCTGTGCACCTAGATTTAAGGTGCTTTTAATTCCCCTATCATTCCTTTATTTCAAAATGGATGCAGTATTTATTGAATGTAGTCATTAAATTTAAAGGAATAAAATCTGAGGAAACTGCTTAGGCTAAAACTAATAAGGCTATACATGGTCTGTAGGAGATGCAGTTAATTAATTGTTGCATTTTACAAGTTAATATTTTTTTCTTTCCTAGTACAAACCCAAATTAAAACCTGCTCCTTCTCAGGTGTGGGCCTAGTGTTCACCAGGCATTTTCAAAAAGAACTCTTGGTATGATAATTTTGTTGCCAGAGCTGTGGCTGTGTAAATTTTGAGAAAACCCATTTTCAGGAAAATCATATCAATAATAATAGCTTTGCGAGGAAAAGTGAATAAAATTTTGAACTATATAATATAACTGTTTCAGATATGGAGTATCTCGTGCAGAGTAATACATGATGCAAACTAGATGTTGCACAGTTTAAATGCACGTACAATCATCACTCTAATTTTCATGAATTGTACCAAGACCGAGTTTCCTGATCATGTGGGAAATTCATATTAAATAATATGTTGTGCTTTCTAAAGTAATATAAGAAAAGGTCTTGGATGTTCTTGAATAGGAATTTTCCAAGTATGCTGAAGATGTTGCAGGAAATGATGGCATTGCCAAGTCAGTAGGTGGTGTTTTTCCCTCGCAGTCAGTAGTGAAGCAGTGTCCTAATGTGTTGATAACGTGATGACCCAGGCAATGCGAATTTACTGTCTGTCTGATAAACCAGTGTCCTAAAAGGTATATGCCTTTCTGTGTGTTCGTATGTAAGTGTAGACATGGGAAGCCCTGGGGTCCTGAATAATTTCCAATGTGGTTGATTAATTTCTTCCTTAAATAAAAATATACCTGGTGTTTCAAAGCCTACTAAAGATTATAAGAGTTAGCATGGGAAGCAAACAAAAGTAGTGTTACAGATTTTTGTTTAGAAGGACCTGAAAAGGATTTTATTGTTCCTCTGGATGGCTTTACTTATGTTTCTCCTCTGGAAATCGTCCTGTTCATCCTCCTCAAAGGCCCTGCTTTTAAAAATTTGAACTCATACCATGTTTTGTACTTCTTAAAACAAAGCTAAGCATACCAGGGAAATACAGTTCAGTGTGGAAGTATAGCACTCTGACAGTGGCTAAAGAGAAGACAAACAGAACTTCAAAGTCATATTAGTTATCGTTATGAAAAGCTAACAAATAAAACCAATGAGCTTTAAAAAAAAAAATTTTTTTTCAAAATATTTAACATCATTTTAAGGAATTACTGACAATCACAAGTCATGTAAAAGTTTGGATGATTTGATGATCACTTGAATGGAATAGAAATTCTCATTTCACATTTCCTATATATATTATGCTTCCAAAACAGGCGCACTAAAGGAAGACTACTACAGCATTAACATTTCTTTGTGCACGTTTTACTGCAATCTGGCATCCAAAAGGAAGAAACATTAGAAGTGGTTTATTTATATTTCAGCACCAAATTAGAAAGATGACATCATTCATTTACAGTTCTTATCCCATGACACGTCTAATCCCCAACACCTCATTACAGGGGACACTTTTAGGATTGCATATATCATCTTGTTTAACTTTTGCATTCTTTTATGGAATACAGTTGAAAGGTAGGAAATTTAAGGCTCTTCATTGATAAGAAAATAAACTAATAAAATGTTAGGAGCTTCCCCAAAGAGGCAGGATATTACAGTGTTTACAGTAAGTGGATTATTATTTGTCTATTAATTCTCCATCTTTTCTACTCTCTCGTTCAAGAGACCTTCCTCTTTGAATCTAAAGACAAACAGACCAACTACATTGATTCAGATTGAGTTGGTCTTTTGGCAAAATTGGTAGAAATTCATAGCTGAAATTCACACAGGTGTATGCTTCTGTCTTCCTATCTGGGATGGAGAAAATGAAATGGTTCCAACTGTGCAGAAAATAGAGTTAAAAATTGTGAAGTGGTAGCACGTGGTGCCGGTGCAATTCCTGTTCTAAGGAATCCACCATTTGACCTGTGGTCACATTTATTCTATGACACACAGAGGAGTTGCTCAGAAAGAGTCTGACAGTGGCTAACGCAAGTGCACATCCAATCTGTGTTTGTTCCTCTGTCTTGTTATTGCGGATGCCTTAGGGTTTGGGGTAGGTTGGTTGGTTTGTTTGTTTGTTTGTTTTTACTTGAACTGAGTACAGGTGCCCTCCTGTAAAATAGTTTTCTATGATCCTTCCAATGGACATCACGTGAAGTGCTTGAGAAACATTGTGACATTTCAAAAAAAAATTAATTGCTGAAAAGGCACATCAGGATTTCCTGTGATCTCTGTGGTTCATAGTTTTCTTCACATTAGAATTTGTTATACTTCAGATATTGTGTAATATGATTTTTTTTTCCAAATCTCTTTTCTACTGTTGCAAAAAAAACCCCAAAAACCAAAAACATTAAAATGGGGCAGTATAACAGCAATCTTTGAGTTTTTATGTGGTCTATTAAAATATACTTGCTAGTGAAATTTTCCTAACAGAGATTTTGATACAGGACTGTTTTCATGGGAAAATCAATTTACAGTAGTCCTGAAAGTAAGTTTACCATATACTTGCTATGGGACACCAGCTGTCTCATGGGCACTTCTAATTGGAAGCCAGTTAGACCTGTTAATATAGGAAGATAGCTGAACAAATGAGTTGTGTTTAAATTCATCTAAGTTGGTCCTTTAGAACTCATTATTTTGGGCAAAGTCCCTGGGGTAATGTGTTTAGCCAGCATATTCATTGGAGTTAGCATGAATTGTGCTACCTTGGAGCATGGGTAGAACTAAACTGTGGCTATTTGCAGTTGATTTCACTCTCTTATCTTTACTATTTACCAGAAGTGTCTAAGTACAAAGTGGACTTGTTTGTGCTTGACCAACTTAAATGATGTCCCCATAGAGAATTGCCACAAAGTAGATAATGGTCCTTCAAAACCAACCCTTCTCCTGTAGGGTTCAGGTGAGATTTTTGAAGATGACATTGTGTGTTAAGACTGCTGTCTTTCCTGCAGTCATCTGCATGATATTAATTATATATGTCTGTAATGAATTCTTCTTTATTAACTGTACACGGCAGTAGCTAAAGTGTTGATGATCTTTTTTTTTCAAGATCTCTATCTAAGACTTACTTTCATTCACTCATGCGTCAAGTTCTGTAATCATTTCTTTAAGTGCTTGTGTCTATATCAGTTAGTTCTCAGATTCTTTTAACTTACTGTTTAGCAGGGTAATAATTAAATAAATTATCACCCTGCTAAACAGGGTGATATATTTTTATATATATTATAATTTAATTATAAATTAAAATAATTAAGCCAAAATAGAGCTTTTAGCATAACTATTCATGATTGTTGTTGACGTGCCGCAGTAGCTAACTGTAAATATTTGAAGTACATTTAATATTCCTTTCGGTGAGATTTTTCAAGTTAATTGGCAGGACACAATAATAGACTAGAAAAAATAGGAAAATTCTAAAATAATGAATTTAGAAAAGCTGAATGTCTTTGTTGACACCCTTCAAACACAACATCCTTGATCATATCCTTCTCTGACTTCTTTGTGCAATTCTACTCATGTGAAAACTGAGACAGAAGATGTATTCACATACTTTGTTATCTTTTTCTATTTCTGCCTCCTTTTCTATGTGAGCCAGCAGTCTGGACTTCTATTGTTAGATCCTTACAGCTATAAAAAAACCCCAAAAAACAACGGAGCTAAGAGCTGAGATCTTCCTAAAACACTTTTAGAGTAATATATTCCATCTTGTAATAGAATTGTCTCACTTTACATCTTAAACAGACACAAAACAGAATGAAATTGATGGCAGATAACTACGATGATGACCATCACCACTACCACCACCATCACCACCACCACCATCATCGATCTCCTGGGAGGCCACAACACTCCAACCACAGACCCTCTCCAGATCAGGTTAGTCACCTCTTTTTTCACCTTCAGTTTTATAAATTTACTATTTTGCTATTTCAAGATAAAATAAATATTCTAAAGAAATTATAGGTATTTATTCCATCCCTGAAACAATTTAAACATTTTGGCTTTTTGTCTGGTGTCTTATATTTTTCTTCCCTATCTTTCTTTAGAAGTTTTTCAGGCTATTTTTAGCTTTTCGTAACTCAACTTTTTCAGTCGAAAATCAGTGGAGAATCTCCTACTTAGTGATTTCAGAAGTATCAGTAGTAGTGAATCAATCCTTACTATTGAAAAACCTGTGCAGCAGTTCCCTTTGGCAACTTGTAAACCAATGCTTCTAAACTGGTTTTGAAAGCATCTTTCTGTTGAAGCATTCAAATAACAGATAGAGCTTAAAATAAAGAGCGATGCATTTTTAACTAGGCAAGGTAAAGCAAATTCCAGAGATGTTTTAGTTTAAAAATGCGTAGTGATTCAGTATTATTCTTCTTAGAGTCCTGTGTCTCAGAAAGAGCAAATAACTGTTCTAATAACGTGGTCTCCTAAAATACGTTAATTAAGCATGCTGGCATTGAACCTTTTCTCCTCCACCCAGGGTGGAAAAACATCCATAAGCCCAACACTGTTTTGACATTTTGTAAATGTCAATATTTGTTTACAAGTAAATATAATTTTTAAACAAAAACATTTTTGTAAATATTTAACTTATTTTCTTTTATTGATAATATTTTGCAATGTTAATGATATGAAAGTGAAAAATTAAAATACACAATTATTAAAACAAGTTTACTGTCACATAGTTTTAAATTAATATTTACACTGTACATGCCTGAAATGAGGACATCATGATGTTCTGTGGTTTATTAGTATTCTAACACTTTGTCTGTTGGAATACTTGAATGTAGTTTTCCAGATGATGTTGCTGTCAATAGGCAGCAATTTGCTAAGTGTCCAGTCTGCAAGCTTAGTACTTCTGGTTTATAGACAAATGGGTGAAGCAGACACCTTGAGTGAAAAGTTTATTGTTTTGATGTGTTTGTCTTTTATTTCTGGAAAGCTTGAAGACCAGATCCACCAAAAATAAAGCATCTGCTTTAATTTTATAGTTATAATATTGAAAATAATGCTAAAGTATTGCTATAGCTATTAGTAATAATGTTGTAATTACTAGTTATAGCTACTTAGCATTATAAAGTTATAGTATTGAAAATAATAATTTTTTTAATTCATTATTTTCTTGTATTAAATGTACGTTATATTTGTAATTCCAGTGATAATTTTATCTCATCCTTAAAATACCCTTCTGCCAGCGAACCCGTTTACATGATTGTTCTCTGAGGTGTCTGGGTCTGATGCTGTTAAAAATTTGTTGTGGTAAAAAATCGTGTGTGTGTCCATGCATGCATGTATTTCTATACGTGCATGAAATGCTAAACCACAAGAAATACCAGTGAAAGAAGCTAAGCCATAGTACATGAAACAAACTTCTATTCTGAAATTAAAACGTATACGTAAGCCATGCTGCCAGTGTGCCGTGTGCTTCCAGCTGACACTGAGTCAGTTTGTCAGCTGTGGATGGAGTCTGGCCTGAAGACGACTTTCAAATTTTAAGATAGACTTATTTTCACTGTATGACTTGTTACGCTACTATAGTAGGTGAGAGCTGAAAACTATAGGATTTGTAAGAGGAACTCAGTCACAGTAGGACAAGGAGGAAAGTTATCCATGTATGTGTTTATTTGGAGTACAAAAAATAGTCTATAGAAGCAAGTAACTCTTTTCCAGGTGGAGAACCCTGGGGAAAATTAAAATATTGCTTTTTATATGAAGAATCATTGTTTGATACCAAATTAGTTTATAAGTTCATAATGTCTGGGTAGAAATAAAAGGGAAAAACATTGGTGAAGTTGTAACAAGGATGTATCATAGACTATAATCGGGAATAGGAGACAAAGAAGCAAATGACACTTTTTTTCAGAATGACCAATAGAGTTGTGCTAAAGACAGGAACTGGAAAGTATGAAAAAATTCAATTTCTTGGATACAAATTGAAAAAAAAAACCAACCCAACCAAACACAAAACCAAAACCTGAACAACAGAACACAGAATCCTTCGAGTTCTTGGAACACGTGAAAAACAACTTTTTCTTTCAGAAAGTGAAGGTTGTTAAGGACCTACTGTCTTCATTTTAGTTCTGTTTCTGATTAACAGAGATCTGTTGGCTGAGTTTATAAAAGAAGGCAAAATTGTCTGAAAATGACCATGAAATAAAAAAGGTATTGGCTTTGTGCAAGGAATACAGAGAAAAACAGTATGAAGGCAAGATCTGTGAAAAAAACTTTGTGTTACTTGAAACCCAGACACTGGTTTCAACTAATTCAGGAAACCTGAACCTGTAAAGAAAATTTGAGGGACAAGACAGTGTAAGACAGCTAACCTTTAGTGAAGGTGGTGCTTTTTAATGCACAATAACAGATTATTCAGGGAAGAGAATGGAGAAGCAGCATAATGAAAGTCTGTATCAAAACACCTTCAAGAACTTAAAAAACTTAAGAATATAAATGATGGAAATCAGTACATGATTAAAGATTAGAGCATATAAAATACTAGCTCTTTTACTAGTATTGTACTAGTAGTTTGATTTATTTATGATTATATTCAACAACTGTTACGTAGGATATAGAAGATCCTTGGAGGCTCAACAGAGGCCAACACCTTTACAAATAAAATATATGGGGATTTATGAGTAACTTTATTGTAGATCCTGAAAATTTATGGAATAAATTATTAATCAGTGAATCAACAGAAAGCCAGTAGTCTTTTTAGCATTCATTTTCAGTAGCTTGATGTCTGTATCACACTGTGTGACATTATCTATCTCGTGTATATCAGATCACTTTATACTTGCTTCACCCTTATCCTCTTTTCCTATCAACTGGCAGTTCCTCTCCTAGACCAGATAAACTATTTTTATGTTACATACTTGAAGGTATGAGATTGTTTATCATTGTATACTCACTTTATTCTTGTGCTCTTTCCTAGGAGATAATTTTGGGCCGCTCTCTAAAACAGAATGCAGGTCTAGATGGCTGTTACATAGTGTACCTAGCCTATATTTAGTCTTCCTGTATTTGTCAAGGACAAATTATGTCAAGCAAATCTAATTTCCTTTGATAGGCTAAAGAAGAAAGTGGTAGCTGTCTCATACTTTGAATTCAAAAGGCCTCTAACACTGTCCCCCATATATTTGTAATATACAAATTTGTATTAATTTGTAATGTAGTTAACATGCAATGTAAAATGCTTTACAATAGGGTGCACTTGGCAGTGCTAGTTTAATGGTTGGGCTTGATGATCTTAAAGGTCTTTTCCAACCTAAACGATGCTGTGATTCTATGTTTCTATGAATAAAAGCTGCAACTATAAATGCCGCAACTATAAATAATACAATTTCAGTCTAATTAAGTATGAAATCACCATGAGATGGGTGTGCAAGTGATACAGGTAATATGCTGCAGACAAATTTTTCGTTACTCATTGTCAGACAGGAGGGACATTTGGAGCAGTATTTCAGAGGTCTGTCCTTTATCTGCTTCTGAGGAGTATGTTTTTAGAAATTATTTCAATGATTAAATAGAAAAAAACATGAATATTGTTGATAATGAAGCAGGTGGCAAGAATCTGCAGGCATAGTAGGAGCAGTTAAACTGCTCAATAAGCTGCTCCGGTCTCAATAAACTGGAGAGAAAGTCTAGAATAGGTAATGTGAAATTCAGTAAAGACAAGTCCATTTACAAGGGAGAGCTGATGAGGCAATTCCATGGAAAAGGGAACCTGGATTGCACATAATATACAGCAACAATGGAATACCATTGCAGGGCAGTTGGATCTAATTCTGGGATGGATGTAATACTGGAAAAGAAGCAGGAAGTAATTATTCTGTTCTTTCGAGCACTGGTGAGACCTCCTCTGAAAAGCTGTATACAGTTTTGATCACCATGCTTCAAGAAAGATAGACAAATTGGAAGAGGACAAAAGGAGAGCAGCAAGAATGATAGGAGTTTTAGAGAACATGACCTATGAGGAAGGCTTAAAGAACTGGGTTTGTTTAGTCTAGAAAGTACTAAGGGGGAGACATAAGTCTTCTAATACATAAAATGTTGTTGTAAAGAAGACGATGATCAATTGTATTCCAGTGCCCACTGGAGAAAGAGTAGGAGTGGTAAATTTAATTTATACCAAAAATAACTAGGTTAGTTATCAAAAATGGAAACTTTTTCACTATGACTCCAATGAATTTGTAAGTGGAAAGAAAACATGGACATTCTTTCATATAGATGTAATGGAACCTCCTTTCTTGGAGATTTTTAAGAACAGGTTGTATGAGTATCTGTTGCCCATGATAATAACTTTATTTCATCTTGTGTTGTGCGTTGGGCTTGGAGTAGGTGCATGTACTGCTATCCCTAAATTTCCACAGACTCAGCGAACAATGTGTGAGGCCAGCGAATGTTTAATTGCAAAGCAAGCAAATAGGAGATCTGTAACAAAATCCTTGCTGAAATGATCTTTGAGAACAACAGTCAATGATATTCATGAGTGAACTCTAGTCATTGCTTTAGTTTGCATTTTTCAATCATGGATTTATTTATTTTTTTTTACTTTCTGTGTTACTTATCATTCCTTACAGCATTCTTTTGTACAGCAAATTTGATTGCCATATGCCATGCAAACCTCTATTTCCCATTCAATGGTGTATTATGCATAAACTCCAGATACGTGGTTTTCGATAACCATAATCCAACAGACTGCCAGTATTTTGAAACCACCGAATAAACTGAGACAATAATGAACTTGCAAATCATCAGAGGGCGTTTTTAATTTTTTAAGGAGACAAGAAAGTGGTGCATATTGTAACATGAATGCCATTTAATTTAGTAAATGCTCGGTAGGGGTTTTGAAATTTTTCTCAAATTCTGGAGAAAAAGCGATAGTTGAACATGCAGTATTAATCTTGAAACACTTCTCATTTTTATGGATAATACTGGATTTTCTAATTTATATGATACATTTTTATAAAGAAATACATGTATGTTATATATGGCTGTAAAAGTAGTACATGTGCATTTGAGTACGTATTTGTAAGGAAGAATATGACATTTCCCACTTACTGCTGTAAAACACTGCATGTATGCTACTGTGAGTCTATAGCCCCTTTAAAGAGAATGGTGTACCAACAGTGTCTTGGAAGAAAAATACACATCCTGCTTCAAATATGCATACTTTTTACATGGTGCGGTTTGGTTTGGGTATTGACATTTTGTTTTAGTGATCATGTTTTTGTTATAACTGTTACTTGAAACGTATCCTGCTATGGGCAGCATGTGGCAGCATGGTACTAGATGCAGTAAAGGAAAGAATCTCTAACTTCTCTTGAAGGACCTAGTTGGGCACTTTTTTTCAGATGTAATGGATATGATTTGGTCTTCTGGCTGCTGCTAGGGAGCAAAGCCAAGTTTCCAGCTACTTCTTGCCTTTATTCCCTCTTTTTTTTTGATCTGTTTCGGGAGGGGTATAGGTTGGCAACCTTTTTTGCCCCCTAAGCTCTGGGGAAGATGTAAGAAAACTTCAGAAGCAGTAGGAAGACTCTAACTCTCCTGTGCCCATACACATGGTCATGTTACAGTGAGTCATGACTCCCTAGTTATGTTGGTGCATCTGATTTTTGTTTTATATAAATACATTTCTGGGGATTGAGTGCTGCCATGTCAATAACATTGCAACACTAACAGTTTATACTAGTCTTAAAAAAACTTGGAAAAAGATAATTTTGCAGCTTTGCACTAAAAACCTAAATTTATTCTCTTCAGTTTTGGCTTGAGAGTTGGCAATCTTTCTTAAATTCCACCTGGAAACATTTTGGCAGTCAGTGTGTATCCTGGAGTGCCGGTGTAATACTCCTAGCATGAAAATGAGCTTAATAAGCATTCTGTACTAGCTTCAGTTTCCAAGGAGTTGTAATATGTAGCCCCTTGTAGAGTGCATTACAGTAATCTAATCTGGATCGTTGCATCCAAGATCTATCTGGAACAAAAAAAACTCCATGGCTAAATAAATTTGAACTTCCAGATTTAGAAGCTGTCCCGACTCATAGCATAGACTTCGTCACAAAGCCTACTGTCCAATTCCCTGTCTCTCTTATTTCTCACCTCTACATACTTACTGTTTTTCCTTAAAAACTACTTCTCTTGGCCTCAGTTGCCCACATCATCTTTCAGTTTTCTTCCTTCTATTGAAAATGTCTTGAAGGAAGTGCCTCTTTGTGTCACACAAGTGACTGTGTGTTCTTGACGGAAATTGTGTTACTGTTGAAAGTTGATGGGAATCAGCACATTTTTATTCTCTGCCACAGCTGCCTTCCTTACATACCGCAGTCCTTTTGTCATTTCTTTTTTCTTGCACTTTTAGTATCATAACAGGCCTGGAAGTTACTCACCACCAGGGAATTCTGTCTCACTAACCACAAGTCTGGTCAAATGGAGACATCTTATTCCCTTTGTTTCTGTAATCTCAAAAGCCTTTCTGCCCTTCCATATTTGTATCCTCCGCTGAGTTTCAGGCTCTAGTCAAGCGTGTTCACTTACTATTAATTTCCCTGGGCATTTTGCATTCCACTGTCTCTGAAACAGTCCTTAACTTACTGGCACATATGAGAGATGTCTAACTCTAGGATGGTCTCCATGTAACAAGTAGCATTGTTTTGCTATCACGCAGGACTTTCTTGTTCAAATTCATGAGATCTTTGCTATGTGATTGAAAGGTGCTAAGTTCAAGTTGCTGCTTACGGACTATGTGGTAAAAAAACTTAAGTTGTGTAGGTAATCTATGACATGTAAGTGTCTAGGATGTATCTACATTAGTTTGATGGGATTCTTAATAGGAGGTTATGCTAAATTTGAGAGGGCACATGGAAGAACTTGATTCTGCATCCACACAGTGGAAGACTGAAGGTATAACAGCCAAAGAATTTTCATATTTTAGGACTTCATTGCCAATACTGATGATTATAAGAACTATCAAATCTTCTTACTTCCCACAGTACTGGAGATTGTTAAAGACATAAAATGTAAGGTATTTCTCATTTCATAAGAGTTTCCTGAATTCCCCAGATGTAGTTGTGTCAAAGTTCAATGCTTTACTCCATGGTCACCAAGGCTAGAAACATATTCTAATTTTGTTTTATGATGAGAGATAATATTCTCATAAAAAAGAATCTGGTTTTTAGAAAAATATGAATATCATAGGGTGTGCCATAAGGCTGTAGGAGCTGGCTGCTTTCCAAAAAGTTGGCCCTGTTCTTAGAAGCTGTAATTGAGGATGGAATGTCACATGGTGTTGTAAGCATGTAGCATGTCCTTTTACATATTTTAATGCAGTCTGGCTACATAGAGATTTTATTCCTATTTAAAACATTTTTGATGGCCCTTCTACAAGGTGGTAGTGTTCAGAAGTAATTTGTCATAAACTCTCCATCATATTTTCCATTACTCTGAAATCTCAGCAATGAGGCCTAAAAGGTAGTTCAAGTTTTCAGAATTATCCTCTTATCTAAAGGAAGAGTCCACCTTATTAGGACAGGGATGGGGCAGTGTGTATCTATGAAGCTTCCCTTATTGCCACTCTCCAGTCCAAAAGCCAACTTTTAAAGAACTATCTGATAGCTCTCTTAGTATTAAATACGTGTCACTTAAAAAGTTATTTTTAAAGTATGCCGGCAAACTCATTCATTTGAGAAAAGAAAACACACACAATGATGCACAAAACTGGACAACAATCTGACCATTGCAAAGACTATGCCACTGAAAACTTTTTGAAGACTGTGTGCTCTCAAAAAAAGTGTTTATTGATTTGTAAAGTGGTGACTGGTCTTGGCAACAGGGATTTCTTCATCAGCTGGAACTGGTAGATATCCTTGGAGTTGCTGAAAGACGATACATGAAAAACTCGGAACAGGTCAGATAAGATTTTGTTTGAGGTGGATGACTTTGAAATCAAAGCCAAAGGACAGTTAAACAACGATTAATTTTTTAGTGTCTGGATCTTGATCTGCAAATCACTGTATTGATCTGTATATGATTTTAGGGGAAAGGAGTGCATGCTGCTTTGTGTATTTTGGCAGCCCTGGCTGTTAGCACAATATCTTATATTCTGTGGCCATAACGGAAAGTTGCCAACCTCAAACTCCGGAGTAGGCCTTGGGAACATTGAAACTGGAATTTGTCTTTTTAAAAAAGCACAAAACCGAAAAACACAACTTAGAAGGAGGACAAACATAAACAAACCCAGATTATTTTAGTTTATTCAAATAATCATGGTTATTTGAAAAGCATAAAATTCTTCAGATTTCTTTAGACTGTGAGTAGAAAGTTCAATCTGAACAGCAGTTTAGTATCTGGAAAACTGAAATATCATATTTGATAGTTTTCCGCAACATTAAAAATTTGTCTTTTAGTTGTTTAGGAAAGAAGAAACAAAATAAGGGGAAAATCTAAAGCACCAGTAACGTTTTAGTATATAAAAGAAGTGATATGATATGGCTGTTTAACGCAGTAAATTGGAATTATTGGCTCCCTCCCTGACCCAGATTTTATTTAATATTCTGTGTGTTTCTTTATCCTGTGTTTACACATTGTATTTGGGCAGGTGTGAGCTTGCTCTTGTCTGTTCACTAAATGTATATGAACTTGTTCTGCTGGTGCCTCAAGCTGCAAGGAAGCACGCAATTGCATTAGCACAGTGCTGAGCCTGCACTAAGCTCATTGGAGTCACATGGATTTATTTAATTTAGGAATTTGGGCAGGGCAAGGTTTGCTTGTCGGTACATTCAGTATAAACAATCCCAGGCATATCCACTGTAAATAACTAGTATTGTGCTGAATTAATTAGTGTTTTGACATCTCAGGACTGCAGTGCAAATTAGTCGTATAAATGCTTTCACATTTTTAAGTATTTCCTCCAATTTTTCATCTTTGCTACACGTATTCTCCCTCCAGAACAAAGAACCTGTGATTTGTATCCCACATTGTTCAGACTTGTTGAACTGAATGCAATAAAATCCTGTTTGTATTATGGTCACCATTAAAAAGTTAATTTCCCGATCAAATTCTATGCAGCCATCATAGCTATATTGTTTACTATAAACACACTATTGAATGGCAAATACTCCTCTTGTAATGAGAATGTAATTTCTGTCTAAGCATTTCCCGAAAGTCAGTGTTGTTATATGCTTATTTCAGTAGATACAGAGAATTTTTCCTGCCTCTGACATCTATCTAGATATTTCTATCTACTTTAGCCTAAAACTAAAATAGCCTTCCACAGAGGCTTGCCCAGATTTTGAGGATAATATGATTGGTTTCAAACCTAAATTTCATTGTAGATTACATTGTACTTGTGATGGAAAAAAAGAAAGAGCCTTGAAATTTGGAAGAGTCTGTTCTGAGTATCTTTCAGGGATACTCTAGTTCTTGATGTTGGTATACTGCCGTTTCACAGTTACAAACGTTGTGCTCTACTCAAGGTTTCTCATTTAAGTAAGAGCCAATAGAAGTTTGTAATATTTGTTAATGCTTCTGTTATTCCTACCTCTTAATTTTAATTGTATTGTAGCCAGATGATTTTTCATATACCTTTAATTCTATTGAATTTGTAATTTGCATAAGAGACCAGCTAAACTGGAGCTGTATTAAAAGTAAGAAGTAGAAAATAGGTTTCGCTGTTTATGATACCTCCAGGAGAAGGATTTTGTGTATTGAAAAGTTATACCTCTCCTTTGCTTACAGAAATGAATTTATTTTATGTTTTGAGGTTTAATGAATGTGATATAATGTATACATACTGCTCAGTGTGTATATTTATATATATCTATATTTATATGTTAGCTTTGCAGTCTTTTCCACATATGGAAGAATTTTTTGAGATCATGTTTAGCTATAGAAATCTCTCCCCCTCACTTCCCCTGAATGTGTGTGTTAGAATATACAACACATATAGAGGTTTACATTTATCTTATATTTCTTACTAGAAAAATTAGCTGCCACCATCATAGTCTAAAATAGGTCTTTACACTAGCTAAAAGAGCCAAAAATGCATTTCTGGGAGACAGTAACTTGATAACAAAAGTTGCATATCTGGCGCTGGTTACTTAAGTGAGATAACATGTCACAGGCTTTCACTACAAAGGGGACCATAAATTTTTGCATTGCAAATCTGATTTCACGGACCACTTCTTGTAAGAAGCATTGGGTTTCCGCTTCATCTAGTGATAAAGCTTTAGAATGCATGAGTATCTGGTGAAACATCTTATTCATGTTAATGCTAGTCTGGGTGTTGTAAAGTAAGTGGTCAGAAACAACCTTTCTCTTACCCCCATCACCAGTATTTATGTTAGATTTTAACCGAACTATATACAAACAGAACAAATGGTCAGATGGGTTTTATGGTCATTTTCATAATCGGGTGATGCATGCTTACTTGTGACCCCTTCTGTTATGGATAGGTTTGAAAATAGACCTGTGACATAAATCCATATTACTGAAGCAATTTTTAAGATTTATTCTATTTTTGAATATACAAATGAAACATAAAATAAAGCCTTAAATTAATCCACTGTTGGGTCTTTCCCCTTTCCAGTTACAGGCTCAGTTCTTCAAATCATTCACGCACAAAACTCTTCTGGAGTCAGTTGTTCTGTGTCTGGAGAGTTTGTGAGATTAGTCCTCAGCTATGTTTGTTCCTAGAAACTGAGTAGCAGATAAAAGTTTCTCTAAACTCTGAAAGTTTCTGATTTTAAGCGAAGTTCTTGATTTGAAAGAAATGTCATTACTTAGCAGGTAGATTTCTGTGTCACAAGGGGAAATTAATATTTGTAAATGTAATTGTTTGCTGTAAGTAGGACAGTTTCACAGTCCAAAGCCAGTAGTTGCATGTTTAATGACGCATTAGTAGCCACAGATAATAAGGAGAGTAGCGTAAGTCAGTCATCAGAAAGTTAGTTCAAGAGATGAGCAGGTTATCACTAGATTTGTTTAACCCAAGTTAAGACATTAATTCTTAACGTGCCGGCACATGAAAGGAAATGTGATGAGCCTTGTCAGGAAGGGTCTTCTATTGTGGGAAGAGAGCCAGAAAAGCTTAACTCATCAAGTTTGTAATGTTGCCTGTGTTGCGAAAGCTTTTGTCTAAAAGGAGATTAGGATTTTTTAAATTTTTTATTTAAAGAATGGATTTTAGAAAGAATCTTGCATGCCATAAAAGTGAAGGGCCACATGCAGTACTTCAGCTTCATGGAAGTATTTGCTCTCTGTTTTTTGCATCAGGTTCACTACATTCTTCACTTTAGGTAACCAACTTTTATACACCGTAGTAATGCAGAATTTTGCAGTCTTTGATGGCATCTACATTAGGGTTTTAGTTCTGATCAAGAGTGCAGATTCAGATCACATATCCTGATCGTTCCCACTATGGTTCATATCCAGAAGCAGTGTTGGAGTGGGCACACTGAATTCCTTTTTGATTAAATTTAACGGAAAGATGCATTCCAGGAGGTCCCCCAACACAGTGAAGTTGCTAAAGAGAATTCAGGCTTGGAGATAGAGCAAAATTAATCCAGAATACCCCCCCAAGATAGGTGTACTGTGCAGATGCCAGTTCTCAGTACCGGTTGTATTGGCTATAGATCTGTTGCTGTTGCAAGCAGCTGCTAAATATAACCTTTTGCAACTATTTCACGGTCACCAGTAATCAAGAGTACGCCAAGTGCAGAACGCTCGTGAATAGGGTTATAATTTCTGGCACCTGTCTATTAAAATCTTTTAGATATACTTAATCATGTAGACCATGTTTAAAGTTATCCTTTGTTTCTAACCTGCTGTGTAATGTAGACCCATTTATCTGAAGGCCACTGTCTCAAATTTGCTGTTGAAACTGATGAACCTTAAAGAACTGATGGTTGTGAAATGTGCCTGCAAAACTTGTATTGAGATACACTTCAATAATAAAACAGAAGACACCTTTATACAAACTTTCTACATCAGTGTGTAGTATTTTCCAAGCACTATTCTGTACGTTCCTCATCTTGCTAGTTTGAAGCCGGTTTCAAGGTTTTGACATTAGGTTTTGTGGCAATTGGATCAGAACAGTAAATCATATTTATTAACACCAGATATTTCTTTTTAAGATGTTAAGCAGATATGATAGGTAGCAGCACAGAAAAAAGAAAGGACTAGCAAAATGATGAGATAAAATCAATGAATGAATGATCTGTAAATAGCCCATGTACAAAGACTTTCATAGTACTTGAGATTATACCACTGTACTGTGTCAAAATATATGTCCAAATTAGAGACTTGGATGTCAGTCCTAAAAATACAAGGCACTCAATATCTTAAATATTTTGAAATTATAATAATAAAGAGTGTATACTGATTTATCAATTCAAGTGGTATTTCTTGAATTTTGTTTTTTTTTCCTTTTTGCTTGTCTGTAATGGAGATTTTGCTTTGCAGTTTTTGTCATTGAAATGCTATTCTCGAGCGTATAAACCAATGAAAGATCCAAGTTTAAAAAGCACTTAATGTACACAAGCATTAATCAAAAATTGCTTGATTATAGTTTATTGTTTGAAAGGGCCATAGATTAATGATTCTGTAGGATACACACTGATATGAAAGTCTAAGCATTCCTCTGGAAGCCTCTGATCCAATATTAATAAATGATAAGGCATAACTGCAGCTTTTATTTTGCTTCAGAGTATGTAAAGAATGCAAAAATAGGTGATGAACTTAATTTGTTTCAGAACATCAGTGAAGAATTCTGTATTCTCTTACATTATCTGTTTGCATTGAGGTACCAAACCTTAGCTTCTGATAGAATAGCTTACTGATGAAAGCAACCAAAACTACAATCCTGATTCTTATGTACTTTTTAGTCAGTGCTTTTATGTAGTTGTTCCTATCCATACAGAAAAATCTGTAAGACCTGTAACACTAAGTTAGGATTTACATCATTAATTAGCCACACCTCAAAAAATAATAGGCAGCAGAATTACAAGGATAGTTGAGTTTTATCTCATAACTTTCATCCAATGCACTGGAAGGAAGCAGTGCACGCTTGAAAACAAGCTGTTTGTGGAATGGGAATAGTAAATGATCAATGAGTTCTTCTGATATTCCTTTCAGATCTTGCATCTGTACAGTCTGGCTTCTGTTAAATTAAAAAGTGACATATATCATGAAATTATGGTTCTTTGGTTTAATCCTATTTTTTTAATGAAAAGAGGGTTGACAATCTCTGATATCTGTAGGAATTTTACATTTCTCCTCAACTGTCATCAAGCGCCAAGTATTTATAGGTCAGTGCATTACCTAGCATCAATATATGGCATAATTAACTAAACAATAACATATTAGGTAATAAAGCACATCATTATGAAACATTGGCTTTTTTGATAGGGATGCTAAGTGGGTGAGCTCAGCTTAGGTTAGTGCAAGTCTTAAAGTACTATTTATCTTCTATAAATAATTAGTGTGTGGAATTGAAAATGAGATATGAACAGATTTTCTGGAGTAGGTATAAATCAAGTGAAAATACTATATAGATACAGCTTTTTTGAAAAAAAAGATAGTATGTTGAGACTGGTTTTGAGGTTGCTCTTAGTATTGAAAATTTAAAATTCAGTGAGGGTTTCTTTTTCTATTCAGTTGTCTGTCAAAGCAGATCACTGTTTAATTTTTTAATGAACTTGTTAATCACTAAAATTGGAATATACATATTAAACTCTTTGTTTACAGAATAAGATCATGGCACAGACATTCTCACTAAAACAGATGTGAGGAAAAAAGGTGGAAGAGGATTTTTATTAATTGTAGATGTTGAAGGTGAAGTGGACCATGATCATAATCTGGAACTGACCACTCAATAATTTCTTACTTAAATATTTTGGTTTTTTAATTGTTTTGACTACAGTTAGCCGGATCTTTTAGAAAGTGTCTAAGTCTTGATATAAAATCTTCAAGTTATCCAGAACTGATGCACTATTGAAAAATACGTACCATGTTTGAAGTCTAATTACATCCTATAAATCTCCATCTAGCTTTTTTCCTGCTAGAGAAAAGAGCTATCTTCTTTTCTGTATGTGTTAGTTAATAGTGATCAAACAATCTTCTAATACTTTCTGAGTGGCCAGATAGATTGAGTCTGTTTTGTTTCTCACTGCCAAGTTTATTTTTCAGTAATTTTGTAGCTGTTTCCTGATCTGGTTACAGTCTTTCAAATATTCATAAGAGTATGACATGAGCACCAGATGTGTGATTCTGTTAATGGTCTTATGCTACTGCATAGAGATACAGCAAACTTCTTATTTCTCTGACTGTATTTGTCCCTGTAAATTCAACATTGTGACACGTGTTCACTTCCAGCATGATTTGTAAAGCCCTTTTTGATATCATCGATTTTAGATGCAGTCCCCTGACTTCTAAGTTTGCCCTGTATGCTTTCAAATGATGACTCCGTATACGTGACTTCAGTCATATACGTATGTGGCGGATAACATTTATTCAGCTAATCCCAGATGCGTTCACCTTTCCAAGCAGTCTTTGTCAGACTGTTCTTTCAGATCATGGGAATACAGAACAAGTTTGGGATGAGAAAAGATACCTGCAGGTCCCCTTCCTTCTCCAGCAACATTCATTCTCTATAGGGCTAAATTTGCTGACACTGTGTTTTGTGCCACATAATCAAATGCTTTGAAATAATATGCTGAGATTATCAAATGCTCTTTTTATCAAAAAGAATCTCTATGTAATTGAACAAGATCGGAAGTTATTTTGACAGAACCAGCACTCAATAAAGCGATGTTGATTGACCTTAACTGAGCTCCAGCTTTTAATTTATTGCTTATTGTATATCAGGATCAGTGTCAAACTATGTAGTCTGTAATTTCCCATAATACTCTTTAAAAATATTTGACAATATTTGATTTTTCAACTCTTCTACAATTCTGCCAAAAAGAGATCACGGAAATAATTGAAGTAAAAATGAAAATCTGCCTGTTTGAAGAATTACAATACACTAAACGGCAAACCAGCTGTACGTAGTTAGGAGGAGTCATTTGGAATGTACCGAGCTGCCCATTTTGTTGATTTTTGCTGTTTTTAAAGATATCACCAAAGATTAACCTAATGCGTTCTGTTAGTGAAATAGGATCAAACTACTGAGTGGAAAAGAAATCCTTCAGTCTTTCTTCAACCTTTACTCTGGCAAACCTCTTGTCAACTTCAAAGTCAGTTCAATTAGCGTTAGTGGGCCTGAATAAAAGTGGCTCCTGTAGAATTCAGGGGGAAGGACTCTTATTTTCAGTGAGGGGAACCCAGCTCATTGGAAGTTTTACAGAATCTGGCCCTTTGTTTCAAAAATAAATAAGAATATTCAGGCCTTACTGTGTCTTTGCTATGTGGTGTAGTTGTACAGACCTTAGAACTGAGATGTGTTCCAAGTTAACTGTAAAAAATTTACCCACATTTCTTCTGTGTTAAACGATAGCTAAGTTTACAGTGGACTGTCAGATTTCTTTACTTAATTCAGCAACATGCAAGACATCTATCTTAACATCTGGTTTTTAATAACAGTTGACATCTGGGAGCTCTTTTTTATTCCAAGAATGGACTAGGAACAGTAGTGATACTGGCAGTGTATATTTTCAGGCTAAAATTCCTGTCTGTTTCAATCATAATTAATTACCATTCATTTTATTTAGTTTTTAAATTTAATTAAGTGCCAGCAATACGTTACACCAGCTAACTTTCAAAGTTTTCAAACTGTAGAATGTAATTTTTTTATGTTTCTAAAATATGAATGGGTGAATTTTAAGGATATATAAAATGATAGGATTTTATTTGATTTTGAAATGCTGAGTTAAATCAAAAACATTGTGTTGTGCGCCTCTGTGTTCTAGAAGCTGAGTATTGCATCAGAATTTGACATAGTAGAACTATATATGGGTATGCACATACACATCTGTGTGTGCATAGATAAAGAATCATTATAAAAAATGTAATCTTCAGTAAACATAACCAGGGAATGCCATTTTACTCTCCTGGCTTAGTTCATTTTGTTCTTTTCTAACTTTGAATTTATAATAAATGTAAAGAAAGACCTTCTGCTTTCAGCATACCTACAATAAAATAATCCCTTTTAAAAACAAGTTAATGAGAGTGTTAGGATTTTTTGTATTTGCCATTGATGTTATCTATCATTAAAATGCTAAATAAATGAGTGATCCTATGGTTTCAAAAATGGAAAAAGGGAGAGAAACTATCTAATAGTGTTGAACAATGCCCAGTATTTAAGGATTGCTTAAAAGATAGATTTAGTTGATAACATGTTAGAAAATTGTACTTTACTAATGACAGATTTTTTTGCTTCTTCAGCAGTTTTATATCTTTTATCCTAACAGAATGTAAGACAATTTGATTATAGTAATTACTTTGCTTACTTATAAGCTTTGATCTATTTCTGCTGTCAATGTTGGTTTGAATTGCGTGCAATTAAAAAATAGATAATCTTTTAATATTTAATCGTATAATCTACTTCCTACACACTGGTTTAACTTGGTGAAAAAATGTTTACGTCACTGTTCTTGTTTTTCTGGTTGCTATAGATGCAGGTTCTTGTATATGTAACACAAACTTGCTCAGCTGTTTTTTGTTGGCTTATGTTTAAAAAAAAAAAATCGTGTTTTGAACAGCGAAGAAATTTTATATGCACCAAAGTAACTAACCTTTTCTTCTTTCGTTCCAATGCTAACATCTTCTCTGTGCATCTTGTCTGGCACGCAGGATGACGAGGAGGGTATATGGGCATAGCCGTTCCTATAAACCAAAGTTCCAGTTTTGTTTTGAGGGGTGAGAAACTCTCTTTTCTATCTCTTTCAAGTCGCAGTCTGATTTTTATTGGTTTATTTTAAACTGCATGGAGCTGTGTGTTTCTTGACAAGTGTGTTTGTGAACCGTGTAAAAAATGTTTTCTCATATGCAATGAACAATGAGAAACTATGTCTTATGTTTTAATGGTACAAAACTTTAAAAGGAGGGTATTTGTATCTGTTTGCATCTGTCTAAACAATTTCCTGGTTTCAGTAGAGAAGAATTTCTTTAAACTAGTATTAATCTGCTATATGATCTCAAAAATCCCTGTACGAAACTGTAATGTCTTTGTGGAATGAGTTTGAAAGTTTGATACTTTAGCAAGTTTGCCACAGATTAAGCATACAATTTTACTGGAATAGAATTTATAATGTGCATGAAAAAAATGAGACTACCTATTAAGCTGAAATGTTTTAGTGAAATTGTAAAATGTGCAGCAGATGCTTAATAAGGAAAATATAATCTGTCTATGTAATAAATGCTCTTTTCCTGAAATAATCTGATGGACTAAATCCCATACAATAATTTGGTTGTGATATTTAAGAGTACAAAGTGCAGCTTATTTTGTTTAAGTCTCTTTCAATTATGAGTAAATACTACATTGTCACTGTGTGTCAGTTTTTGGTCAATGCATATGCACCTTTTGGTGCTTGCCTTTGAAGCTGTAGGTAATTTGTAGCTCATGATCGCTGTGGTCTCAACTTTGCTAAGACTGTCAGGGCCAGAGGTTCACTCATAGAAAATGTTGCTCATGTCACTACTTCTTACTGGAACAATTCTGTTTACTGCAGTGGGACTGTTCAGAGGAGCAAAACCTATTCACATGAGTAAAAATCAATGTGTTATTAAAGCTGCCATACTTTACTCTATATTGCTTTGGCCCCTGTCACCCCAAGTCAAAGACTGTATGATTTGGTTTGTTTCCAGTAGTGTTATTAGCCATGTTACAAGTCGGTCATTCTATTTGACAGGAATAAAATTTCCAAAATAGTTTTTGTTCTTATGTACTTACTTTTTAGAATAGTGGTGAGATGCAAAATTAGTGCTATCCATAATAATTTGTATTTGGTTTAAAAAAAAATAATTAAACTGTCGAAGCTTTCTATCACAGAGAAATTAAAGATTCAAAAATTTTAAAACAAAATAGTGGGCACTGTGATACCATTAGCATTTAAAAGAAAGCAGTCTTGGTGTATCAGGGTATAGTTATAAACCTTTTTTGGTTTTATGCTTTCTGAATCAATTTTAAATGTCATACTTGTCCACGTTGTATGTCTAGATAACCTCTGTGTTTATGGGCACACATGCTGCATGTGGTAACAGTAGGAAAGGATGTGACTCATATTCTAAATTTTTTTAGTTACACTTTCTTCTTTCCAGAAAATAAGCAGCCTTAAAAAGAATCTGGAATTGTTCTTTTTCATACAAAAATGTAAAAAAGGTTTATGGGTTTTCTTAGTGTTGTGTTTTAAGTAATTAGCAAGTTCTGTTAACTGTAGCTGCATGATATTTTAATAGCCATTTGTGATGCTATTTAAAAGTAATGTAATTTTCAGCTGTTTGTCAGCATCATTCTTCTGTTTTGGGTGTGGAGAGCAAATCTTTGTTTATTTTCCAGCCCCATATATATTTCCAATTTAAAAACAGACATTCCTCTCTGACTCTTCTGTTCAAATGCCAGCATCATTTATCTGGTATCATTATATACCAGATCCGTGACAAATAACTTATTTGCTATTTCTTTTCAAGTGGGGGACCACTGCAAAGGCAGTATAACAAATAGCTGGTAGCAGGCATAGCCTGCCCTCCAGACCTGTCCTTGTAGGTAGAATAGCCATGAGTCTAGTGGAAAGTCTAGTTTCATCGTACGGTGAAAATTCATGTTGTAGACCTCCTTCCCTATGGGAAAAAACAATTTAAGTCCCAGACCTATAAACCTTTCTGAAAAGACATGTGGTAATACTAAATTTCCTCATATTCGCTGTTAACAGCTGTAAGTATATCTTACAAAAGAGATACTTAGAAAAAATAATGGATAAACTTTTCTATTTTGCACAGACTTGAGAGCCAATGACTTGATTTGGCTATCTCCACTCGTGTAGTGCAGCAGTGGGGGTTGCTCAGGTAGAACTGAGCTGCTGAGCTCTTGTATGAAACAAGAGCAAAACTGGATTTAGTTCTCAGCAGTATTCTTGAGAAGTAAAAGTTATGACATAAACTACTTTCCAGGTCTTTATTCCTGCTTTCTGATGTTTAAGCACAGCAGCAATTAAAAATTACTGGATTGAATATCAATCTCTGTGGTATTTTCTGTCACGTAGACCAAACCCTGGATCTCTTACAGAAATGAAAATTTTAGATAATTGCATTATTTTGAGTTTCTGCTTACGATCAATACTAACAATCAAAAGGCTGATACAGCTGAATCTTGCAGACACCGTCTTTGTAAAACACATGTTGTTTCACATTTGTTTGCTTTGTAAAAAGTCTGGACGTTATAATAAGTTATGTTACTATAACTTGTGCTATGATATTCCTTTTAGAATCCACTTTATGATGCTGTAGTTATGGATTGAAAGGAATAGTGCCTGTGATTCAGTTTTGGAACATTTTAATAATTTCTCTTGCTACTTAAATAAGACACACAAGATTTGTTTTGGATGCATATGGCTCAAGGCTAAATGAACTTAATAGTTAGTATGTAGTTATGATTACTAATACAATACAACTAATACTAATACTAATATAATTACCAACTCCATACTAACTTAATAGTTAGTATGTAGTTAGTAATCATGCTGATTACTAACTTAATGGTTAGTAATCAGCATGAAATAAACTGTCTTGAATGTTGCATTACTATTTGAAAGTGGCATTTTTTAATTAACATAAGAAAAATACCCAAGTAAGTGATTACAATAAATCCATTTCTGTGCAGAGTTTCAAAGCTCTAGGCATTAACTCTTCACTACAGAGCGTTCTGTCCTGTATTTTTCACAGTGCCCATAAGAGGAGTCTGGATGCTCTTCTCACTAAGGCAAGGTGATAAAACTCCCTGAACAATTGTTCACCACCAGGAATGATGGGTCCACAGTTCACTCGGGGTATATCTTCACTGCACTGTGGCTGCAGGATTAGGCAGGACGGGTTGACTCTTTTTGCATGATAGTAGTAGAGTGGATGGGTCATCAAACTGGTGAGCTTTCAGCAGCCTGTTGAAATAGATCTGGACACTAGAAAAATGGAACAGGAAGGAGACGGAGATTTCACCTCCAAGTAGGAAGGAGCTGATTTCACTCTTCATAATGTAAGGACTCTTAAAACAGCCCCTAATTCATGGGGTTAGACATGTTTTTATCATTCTTCCTCTCTCACTTTCTCCTGATTTTCATAATGAGTGGTATGGCTGAGGGAAATACAATCTCTCAGTTGAATGTATATTAAAATGCAGAAAATACAGTTAAATTTGCTTTATATCTTGTTTAGAAAAGCTTTTCTGTTTTGGGTTTTTTTTTTGCTGCCAATTTGTGTCAAAAGCTAATTGTGAACATGAGAAAACCAAGAGACCCAACGAGAATGAACATGAGGGATAAATTTTGCGTTGGAGAGGAAAATACAATTTTAGCAACATTTTAATTTTAAAATTATTTGAACTGCAAGAATGTGGATTTCTAGAAAACCATCCTTCACCTTACTTTTTTATAGTTCATATATTTGCCATAATTTCTAGTCATACACTTTAAATTATATAAACTATGGATGCAGCAATTCCATTGGGACACACACTTTTGTTTATAAAAAAACAGAGCATATTAATGTCCTTCTAGAGTCTCAAAGACACATATGTTTTGGTTTAAAAAAACTTGGGTACAAAGTGTACAATCTTTTTGAAAACTTACTATCAAGAGAATCTTAATTTAATTTTTGTTAGAGTAGCGTCAAATAAATTATATGCTTATGAATTGGAGTTGATTTCTCTTTAAGAGGATTTTTTTTCTACAAGACAAAAAGTACCTGAGATACCAAAATGTTTAGCTTGTGCACTTGTTTTGTTTCAAGTCTAATTTTATCCTGATTATGTAGGATTATGTAGCTTACTAACGTTGTGTTAGGTGCCATGCAGATAGCCTCATGCAATCAAAACTTTTTCTGAGGGCATGAGGTAGTACTCTGTAAGTAAGGATAGTGCAGGCTGCTCCTCTAATTACGTTTAAAAAGTAGTAAGTTAAAAATCAGTGAAGTCCTTTTAAACGTTACCACTTCAGTGCTCAAATACTACAAAATAGTGACATGAAATGATGGTGGAAATATAGAGTGGCAGGACGAGAATGTGTTGTAAGGTTATGGAGAGCTCGTTATGCATTAAGGAACAGATGAGGTGTTCAGGGATATCTCACTGGCCAGCAAATTTGGTAGCACATGTAGCTGCACTGGTTGGGGCTTGTTAGAAACAGGATCTCTTCCCCTCTCCTCACCCTTACAAAGGACAAGAAAAAAAAAAAAGAAAATCAGGAGGTGATGATAAGTTTTAAGAATTAAGCCTATATAGCAGTCTGTTGTGGGTAAATGAAGCCGTGTGACTCTCAAAATATGATTCGTGGCACAGCTGAGGTGTGTGCAGGTAGAACACAAGTGCTTGTTTTTTTTCCTTTCCAGTTCCTACCATTGAAGTGCGACAGACACTGGAAAAACAGCTAGGGCTTTGCCGCAAGTTGTCCATGTGTGTCTGTAATAGAAATCAACACAAAGCCTGTTTGTACAGTATTTTATTTGTACAGTACTGGAGACTTTATTTTTTGTCAGATGTGAAGTAAATCGGATGTTTTAAAAGATGTTTAGGAGTGTTTGGACAAGTTTGTTGTCTGTTATATCCTTAGAACAGTCACTCGAAGCAAAGAGAGACTGAAGCATGTGCCTGCCAGCAAATGACATCTAGTGTTTTTAAAACTAAGATCATAAAGCTAGTCTGCTAAATTTGGATTTAGGAGCTGAACATAAAGGCTGTAATTTTAAAATTTTGCCTTAATAGTCACTGTGGAGGCATTCTTTGGGGGGCATCAGTGTCATTCAGTAAAAAAACCCTTCAAAGCAGAAAGTGTCTGCAGAATAGGCGAAAGAGTAAAGCTTCTTAATTGTTCCTCAGGCAAATATTCACTGTTCACTTTGAACTATTGGATGTGTTTTGTATGTGTTTTCAGGAAGGAGGAGGAGGAGGAGAAGGCTGTTTTAAAACAAATGTGGTGCCTAGCTTTGTCTTTGTTGCGATGTGTTGAACAGTTTTGTTTCAAGATGTCCTTACTAATAGCAGTATAAAGCATAACAAAATTTGGTCATGTTACTATATAAGGATATGTTTAAAGACATTAACTATTAGCTATTGTTCTGGTTTTTCTTTTCATTATTTCAAGTCAAGATTTTTGTAAATAATTTATTTTTCTTTATGTTTGGATAGTCTGTTTAGCCTGTTTTGGAAAAAACATGTTAAATTTGAAAGGAGCCTCAGTAGCATGCAAAGCAATGGAAAAATAAGAAGCATGACTGTTTGCAGTGTTCCTTTTAATTCTCTCATAGAGTGTATGAATACTCGCTCTATGCTTAATTAGCTAAATGGGTGTTGCTACACTGACTGGAGCCCAAGGGCATTTTGGATTTGTGAATTTTTAGACATGATTGTTGTTTTATTGCAACTTGGTTTTTACTAAACAAAAGGAGGAACCTCCCTAGGAATGTTTGTTTGGCAAACTATGGACAGATTTGTGACTAGTCTTCATTCCTGTTAAAATACTTCTATTCATAATGGAAGACGTTTATCGTTTTTATTTTATTTGGGAATTTTTACACTAGTTTAAAAGTTACCTTTCTTTTTTTCTTGAAGATGTCATTACTACTGTTAGTATTTTCGGGTATTAATTGCCCACCGTCGAAGACAGAGGGCTTTCAGTGAAAGTACATAGGAATTTATTTAGCTGCATGTATTTGGTTATTTTTTATTGACGATGCACTGGAAATACGTGAATCGCTTGACAAATGTGAAACTTTTTTTGTGTTTCCTATGGAATGGAAGATCAGTAAAGAAAGATCAACATTGTTCTTTTGAAAAAAAAAATAAATATATTCTTAACTTTTTGTTACAAAGCTCCTACGGCCAAATACAAAGTTGAAACCCTGGGCCCATTGAAGTCTGTGAGATTCTTGGTATTTATTCCAGTACTGTTAAGTTTTCACTCAGAGCAGTTTCTGTCTTTTGATTTGTTCATAATCTTAGTAGAAAAAAATCTGTGCATATACATATATATATTCTCAAAGACATTGCACAAACTAGATGCCTTTTACTTTACTCCAACAGGCATTTAGCTTATCTTATCCTTGGTATTTATGAGACACCAAATCACCCTCACGTCTCGCTGTAGAACTTTATTATGTATATTCAAAGGGGTTTTTTGTCTGTCACTTGTATTTTAGCGGTGAGTTCTGCCTGAACTTTGGCCTCAGCTTCTTCACTGCAGGTGCAAAAGGTGTGCAAACAATCTGAAAATGTAGCTGATGAACTGAACTTCAAAGCATTTGATGTAGTCAGCCTAAAGACAACAATCACAGGGCCTACAATCATCAGTGGTGCTTTTTTTATAATCTCCCGTAGTAAAAATAAATAACATACTAGAGCAATTTTTAACAACGTAGAAAGTGAGAACAGGCAGTGTGTATTTTCACATCTAAACTTTGTTTCAAAATGTTGTAGTTGCTGTAAACAGTAGATAATCGCTGACTTCACACCGAAAGAAATAATCACATAATCTAGATATAGTTTAATATCTGAAGCTAAGCTGACATTTTAGTAAAAGTAGCAAAAATCTGCTTTGAAGAGATCAATTCAATGGTGAATTGCAGTTTGTTGGATTGCACTTCTACAAATATTCATGCGAACATGTGAAATTACTATTAATTTTCTTGAAAACAGTTTCAGGCAGATGTTTATGAATAATAGAGTATGTGAATATGGGACTCGCAGCACAACATTCTTCTTGGAAAGTCTTGGTTTATTTGGAAGCAGAAGTACCACCTGAATTAAAGACCTAATCAAGGGTCTTATGACTTAAACTTCTGAATGTAAGATTTTACAGTTGAGTACTAAAATATGAAAAAAACAGTCAATTTTGAATAAACATGAGATTTTTATCAATTGCTCTGGGAAATTAATGAAAAATACAAGAGAAAATGTTCAGTAGAGTACAGAAAATAATACCTAATAAAAAATTACCTAGTATCTATTTTTAATATAAATAAACATACCTATTCTGTTAGTTACAATGCTAAAATGCTGCTTTTCTTTTTTTTTTTAAAAAAAAAAAAAAAAGAAAATCTCCCTGTGCTGACCTAGTTAACATCAATGAAATACCAGTTGTCATTGCTTGTGTCTCTTGATTTCCTCAAGGAAAAGCTTTGATAGGTGATGACTGCTATCATAGATATCCAGTCCTACCAGCCACAAGGCCTGGAGCCAGTTTTGAGACACATCCCTGTTTCTTATGCTTCATGTTATTCTGGCAGTGGTTTCTAATGCAGATTTTCAGATCACACACATGCAATAATGGAAGCGCTTCATCTGGGTGTGGTGGCCAGAGCTCAGATTGAGCAGAGTGAGGTGTAGATGCAAAGAAACAAATAAAAAATAAGGCATTTGGCTGTTTCGGCAGGCGTATACTACTTGTATAGCCATTCCCTTTTTCTGCCAAAGAAAAGGCATTGGGCAGGATGAGATTGTCTTGAGTTTGAGCCTTGAAGCAGTGGCTGAAATATGATAATTTATAAATAATTCTATAACAGAGAGTACCATATATAAATCTAGGAAAAATATTTATTCATATGATTTAATTAAGTTTGGTATCGACCATCTTGGGAATGTTGCTTTGACAGCATTAAGTTATTTGTATTCTTGTGCTCTAGTAGCAAATATTAATGGAATGGATTACAAATAGCTAAGGAATGTCTGTTAATATTCCTTATTTTGCTCTACCGTCCCACTATAATTAGGCATCCATTTTGACATCAATATTCTCATTTGTTCAAAAAACCTATTGTGCTAATTTCCCATTTCAAGACACCACTAGGCAAAGAGCAGATATATTTGTTGTGATGGAATATCCCTACATCTCACAAATGGCAGAGCCTTGCGGCTTCATTTTGCTTCAGTTTTAATTTTGCTTCAGTTTTGATCTTTGCTTTGTAAACAGTTCACCAGCGAAAACGTTTACAGGTCTGTTTTCCAGAAGAGCAGTGACGGTTTCCTGCTGGAGCCTTCCAGATTGTGTGGCTGGACAGGTTCTAAGCTCTTCTTCAGCATGGCTCTGAGTTCTGCCAAACTGAGCCAAGCTAGCTAAACAGTTCATGGACTAGTTTTGTTTTAAACCAGATCTTTTTCACTAAAATGAGCAAGCTACTTACTTGAACAGCTTTACTGGAAGATTTGAAGAAGTCTTAGAAGGGAGAGGAACAAGCAGCTGGAATCTCTTTCAACAGCATATCTGGATGTAGATGAGGATATCTGTCCACAGCCTTAGGCCATGGGCAGAGCACTCTGCAAACAGCTGTGCCAGTTGGTGATGTTATTACCACCCACCTTTATGTGCTTATTACTACTTTTCTGCTAGAGATTGTTACCCTCCCAGATCTCTCAACAGAAGAAATCACTCCCATCAATCCCATATCAACTTCAAGCAAACTGAGCCAGGTTAGCTTAAATAGTGATGAATAGCCATTCATCAGGCAGGGCTGTTTATGGACGCCTGCTGTGGATTAGAGAGCCCACTGATGTTTCTGACTTTCTGTTGGAAACTGTGTGGTAACATCCAGCTGATGGTTAGTGAAGAGCAGCTAGTGGCGGTAACATCTTCAAGTGGAAAAGCTCAGTCTGGAAGAGAATTCTGTCCTTAAATGAAAAACAAAAAGACCCTTACTAAAATCACTTTATCTTCAAAGGCTCTTGCACCAATTTAGGTAATCAGGTTATTAAAATAATTTAAATTAAACCAGTGCACTTTTCTTTTTTAACTAATCAGAATCAGAACCTCTTTGTTCATTTTGCAGATAGACATATTTTTACCAGATGCAAGCATGGAGATCAGTAATAAATGATATTTTCCATTTTATGTAGGAGCTATACTTTTGGATAGTAAATTTGTGTTAAATTCTAGGAAAACCAGTTCTTAAAAAAAATAAAATAATAAAAAAAAAACCCCAAACCAAAACCCCACCATAAAACAGTTTGGATAGAAAACAGTTTGGATAGATCTTGCAATAAGTCTTTGCTGGGCCAATTATATTAATAATACGATTAATTTTGTCACACACCGTTCTAGGACTTTGAAATGCATTAAGTGATAAATCTCAAAGCAAACGCAAAGCTTTGCTCTTTGTAACAGATCTTAAGGTCTGTCTGTAAGTCTGTACGAATGACTACTGTTCCTTAATGTGGCTGAGGCCTAAATCTTTATTTGTTGGAGCCATCAAAGCAGCACAGTACAGTCACATTCTTTGTGTAGTGTTTTACATCTGTTGACCTGGCTCCTGCATGTGAGCTTTTCATGAGGATTCATTTTAGTTCTAAGAATACGGATAGGGTCAAATGTAACCACTGAGGCAAGTTTTTAATGGTTTAGGAATTCTGTTAGCTAGGATGATTTTGATTATGGCAGTTAGAGGCTTTAGGTCTGACTTACGTTGGTTCTATACCTCTATAGGAATTTATACCTGTTTAAGTAGTAACAGATCCTAACATTTTGATTGAATTAGGTTGTGTTCAAGCCCTTTGGGTGGAAAGTGCTCTGAGATTGCCCTTACATTTTTTGGTGTAATTGGGTATTATATCCTACCTGCGTTAATTGTGGGGAAAAAATAGGATAAAGGTGAAAAGCTTTACTCCTTTTTCAAACTGTTTTAATAATAGTTCCTGATCCAATGTTGGACTTGCCTTCAATGTCATCCTGGTAAAAGAATTTTTTACCAACTCTCTAAATTTTCATTTCTGCCTAACTCCGTGCTGTACTTATAATTTAAATCTGTGGTTAGATTTAATGAAAACATGACTCCTTATCCACCCTGTTTAATCTACCCTCACTCATATTCTGTCTGAGGCTGACAAAATTGTAGAGAAATTTACATAGATCCTGCAGCACTCCTTTGCAAAATATCTATGAGTTGACTTAAAAAACTGCTTGAAATCTGCTTGCTGTTTTCTCCCAGATTTCTTTACCAAGCCAGATTCAGTTCTTATTGCATCTTTTATGCAATTGTGGTCATTCATCGTTTAGGAGATATTTTTCTTCATTTGTAAATTTGCTTGATTTCTAAACTTAGCAGCAGAAAATTTAATAAGAAACTGTCTTATTGTTAACTATTTTATAATTCAAATGAACTATTTTAGAACTGCAGTGTTGCAAATCAATTTACCTTGAGGCTTGTAATGTATTTCCAGTGTGTAATTAATAGATGGAAACATTTAGAACTGCAACTGCCATTCACTTTAAGATAAATGATAAATGTTAAAAAAGTCTCTGCTGCTAGTAATAGTTTTAGAATTGAACCTGTCAACCAAAAAAAGCCTACAACTGATTGCAAGAGAGAGAAGGGCTCATTCTCAGGGGGCTAATTCTTTTTTCAGTTACATCTTTTACTTGTTTAATAAGTTCTCTAATTTTTAATTAGAAGAAGTGAAGACTACTTGTTCAAATACTAGTATCAAGAGTACCTTGTCTTTTGGTTTTGTAGGAAAGGGAGGTCTTACTATGAAAGCTAAAGTTGTATGTAAATCATCCATGGACACGGTCTTCTTGCTTGAAGAAAATTTGGGAAAGTTTTATCTGGAAATGGTTCTCCAGTAAAAGAATCAGAAGAAAAATACCCTTTCTTTCCCTCTTGAAAGCAGTGTAGCTTCTAAGAATGTATTTTAAGACAAGCTGAGTGAGAACTCTGCCTTAGTTACAGAAAAAAGATACACTACAGAGAAAAAAACCACGAGCTCCCTAGCTATATTTAACTGCTGTTAGCGCTGAGACAGAATGAATACTGTCAACTGTACTTTTACCAATGTACTCTGTTTTTCCTTGAGGAGTGATAGGTTTAAATGTACTGATTCTCTCCTTGACTCTGTCTGGCAAACTTTGATCTGATGTTGAAGTGTTCAAAAGCTGCATGTGTTGCAGGATTTTAGCAAACTTGATCTTACAGGTTTAACTTAAATATCGTTTGCATTTTGAAGTCTGTCATATGGGTGTACCACAAAGAGTGTTTGGTTTTAGCCCTTATGTCTTGGGTGGTGGTATGCAGCAAGTAACAGAATACTGGGAATAAAGAAAAATCCTGAAATGAATCCCTCCAGCTATGGGCCAGTTGAGAGCTAGAGAGACAGGATGTAAAGTAAAACCAGTATGTCTCCCTTTGATCAAAGGATAGATTCCCCACCACCACCCAGCAGGTGATTAACACATAAGTACATTCTCCCCTAAATGGGCTGATTGGACAAAACTAACTATCTGCTTAGCACCCACAAAGCAAACTTCAGTTAATAAACTGGTGTTAGAAATATTTCAAATGCTGTGATTGTGCATTCAAGTTCATGAAGTTATGTGATCTGATGCACTTAAGTTGCTACTAAGTTGTTGTAGAATATGAAATTCTCTAAAGGAAGAATCACTAAGCAGCTTATGAAACTGCATTTTTATTTTCAGAAAACGAGCTCTTTCCGCAAGTGAATTGTTATATAATTTTCAGTTGTGTATGCTTTCTGTGTTTGAAGAAATTCGTTAATAGTCAACTGCACTATAAATTTTCAGTATGGTGAAACAATAGTGTAGGGTGTGGTTGTGCATAGTCTTATGCATAAAAGCCGTTCAGAAACAGATGAGCAGCTGAAAGATCTGTAAGCCACAGACTAAAAATAGTCTGTTTTGAAGTCAAAAGACTTCAAAAGTAATGACAGTGTGTGTTTCACTTTGTTTCTAGAAGTATAATTCTGAGTTTAGAAATCCGTTTTCTTATGGTTTCATCTAATTTTATTTATTACGTGCCAAATACTTGTTTGAAGAGGAAGGATGTAGCACATGAAGCCACCACTGTCCTGAAGAATTACACACTAATGTCAGTAAACTCTGTCGTTGTCCCATTGACTTTTTTGAGGACAATATTTCACACAAGAACTTTTAAAATGGAGAGTATATCAGCAATGCTCTTCTCTGTTTCACAATTATGAATTGCTTTCCAGTACAAATCAGAATGACTGAAATCTAAATCTAAACCACCTCCGCTATATGTTGCTATTAGAATGACAGAAAAATCTCATCAGTTAATGTCTTTTTAATAAGTAGCCTTACTTGGGATGTCTGATAGAACATAATCATAAGAAATTTTTTATTCAAAATTCATTGTAGCACAAATATTTTTATATGAAAGATAATCAACCCATCTCTCTTACTAAGCAGGATCTGCCACATATCATGATTCAGAACAACGTATTTCAGAAAATGGAAGCAGTAAGCTAATTACCAAGCAAACAATTTTTTTTTCATAATTTATTATGTGAGATAAAATATATTTATACATATGACACACACCGTTTTTGCTAGGATCCTTCTAACAATAATTAACTGAATTATTTATCCTCTAACCCGAGAACTCTACAGTGTGCTTAATATCATGACTGAAATTTTGAAAGAGACAAAGATGCATTGCCAGATTCTAAACCAACATGAAATAAATGGATCTTAACCAAAAGCGATGCCAACATTTCAGAAATAAAGTGTGGATGTGGTATTCTAAAAAATACCCCCCCACACCAAATCTATAAAAGCTATACTCGATGTTGTCTTTGTAGTTGTCTGTTACAAGACTGCACTGTGGTTGTTACATATTGTGTGCTTTGGTGTTGATATTATAATGCAATTTTAGCAAGCTTCTGTGTAAGAAAAATATTGTTTATCAACCAGTCACTTTTCCTTAGATCAAAAAGCAGTAGTTGGAATACAAAACTTGCGAATCTGCAGGAGAGGTGTTTGACAAATTAATGTAATTTGATAAGATGGAGTAGCACGGCTTTAAAATGTTATTTACTTATTGTTTTTCTACATTCTTCCTGCAAATGGTGGGTAGAGTGTGCAGAGTTTGCAGGAACCTAATACTGTCTTGGCAAATGTTTCAAAGATTAATGATCAGGTAGTTCCAACACTGGTGTTTTTAAATGATGACAGATGAATAAAGGCTTTGTAACAAGGGGAAAACAGGTGCTGAGATGCACAACGATTTATGCTGTGTATTTTTAGGCTTTTTTAATAGTAGAAAAGCTGCTTTCTTCTTCAGTGACTAGTTTTGTGTTGCTTTATGATTTTAGCTACAGACTTCATCTTTCATGACATACTGCTCAAAGTCCTGTCAATGGTACAGCTTAACAAAGCATCACCAAGTGTCCTGATGTGCAATCCTGACTGCCAATCACTTGGTACCTAAGCAGATAGGCACTATCCTGAATGTCCTCGGGGTGAATTCTTGTTTGCATTTCCTTTACAAAAAGCCTGCGGTTGTTATTACACCTGCTGGTGTTCAGTGTCACTGACCTCTCACCTAATGTACAATCAGGTGCTCTTTTTTAACAGGCAATCTGGCATTCAGCCCACTTAAATTAGGTTCATTTGTCATGTACTCCTATCTGCCAGCAAGCAAACTGGGGAAAAAGAGGTCAAAGTAGGGATTTCTCAAATGTAAATGTTTCCTGGAAGCTGCTGCTGAAACTTAGACATGTCATTCAAAATGCATGTTGCTGCCTGCCTTCTTTCTTAACAAACGAGTTGTCTTTTACAAGTACTTGCTTTTCCGATGTCTTTGCAACAGTTTTGCATGAAGTTGTTGCATGCATATTTTTATTGCCAAATATTGTTGCAAGCAATAAATAAATCACTGGGCTATATTAAAAGCATATTTTGCCCAGATGCTCCTTTGAAATACTGGATTAAAACGGAAAAAAAAATAGTTTTAAACCACTTACAGGAAGTGGGCTCATGCAAAAGGCTGGTTTCATTTCCAAGTGTCTTGTTGCAATCAGTGCTTTTGTATAGGGGATGTGTACAAATTTATATTACAATATGATATTGAATCTACATTTTAAAATTATTTCATTTTGTCCCCCTTTATGGTTGTTTTTTTGGCTAATTTAATCACGTGGGCCAAGATATGAGTAACATGGTGAGATGGTGGTTCTGGTAGCAGATCATGTTACTTCTTTTAAACTCAGTGGTAATTAACTTCCTGAAAAATTGTGTGGATTCTGTCAAATTACTAAATGTTTCAGTGTCTGTGAGAACACTACAACAACTTGTATATGGTAGTGATCCTTGAATCGAGATTGTGACAGCAAGATAGAGCTATCCCCAGTAACAGAGATGGAGCATGATGGGGTGGCAGGAAATATGCTTTCTTCCTTGTAGAGTGATAATTTATTTTTAGTTTTGCCATTCTTATATAGGAACTAAAACTTCATCAAATAACTGTATACAATTATGCTTGGATCAAAAATTAACAATATTGGCTAAATCATGTGTTGTCTTTTGCTTCTGCTTTTTCATTTCCGCTCTCAGTAACAAGGAGGTAAAATAGTTTTGGGTTGGTGATCTGTCAGTGAGAAGGAAGAGATCGGTAATGAAATTAGGAATTGGCTTTCTGAGACGGCAGATTGACAAAAAGAGGTTTCTTCAAACTTGTGATTGTTGTATGTGACTGAGAGACAGACCTGCTGACCGGCGTGAATGTTTTCAGGCAGGTGGAAGTAGGAAAGAGCTGAAAAACCTGGCTAGTTTTAGGACAGGGATGAGGTGTGATTTGGTTTCGTAAGGTTGAACATCTGAGATGGTGGAGTGAAAAGCTGAATGACAAAACAGGTTATATGGGTTATGTCCTCTGAAAGTGGTAGGTAAATTGTATGCTAAGAGTTAGCTTTAGGGATGGAATTAGGATATGGGGAGAACAACAAAGGACTGAGAGATATAAAAATAGTCATTATTTCTTTAGTCTCATCAAGTTATTCTTTGATGGATCTTCTCCACCACTTTTTTGGAAGTTCCTTTTGTTTCCATTTTCTTTTGTTTCCCTTTTCTTATGTCTCTACACCTTAATCTTTGGATAATCTCACCTGCAAAGACAATTTATTTACTATGTCTTTGCTGATCCAACTAATATTCTCCAAATTAAAATAATGGCTGTTGCAACCCTCAGGTATCTAGTTACTAGTTTGAGGAAATATGTCTGAAATAGGTAGTCTACCTTTTGCTTCTGTTTACTTGCTTTCATGATCATTATATCATAATCTGACTTTTCTAATATTATTTATTAATTAATTTGTTCAACTTCCCCAAATAGATTAACTACCATGATCTGTGGTTTATTTCTGCAGGCACGTAGAATGAGCAGCACACAGCTGAAACCCCAAAGCAGGGAAGTGGAGGGAGTTGAGGTCTAGAACACAAACACTAGGTTTTCTTTTTACCTTTGTTGTGCCTGTGTTGTGCCAGAGCAGCGTTTGTTTTGATGATGTTTGTTTTGGGCTATGAATGTGAAAGCCCCTTTAGGAAATTGGCTTCCAGCTTCCAGGATAGAACACAATTGTTTTATTCATTGCTAAAGGTAATAACTAACACACATAAACTGGCTGTTGCTCTAGATGAGTCACCACATGACAGTTTTAATACAAAATAAACTGACTGGGATTCAGTATGGATGGAGATGTAGTATACACATCATCTTGCCAGCCCACAGAAGAATCTTCTGATGGGGTCTTTCCAGTGAGTTGGACAATGTGTATTAGTTATGCTAGTATAACAAAGCATAACCAAAGCTATTTCAGGAGAAAGAAATAGTCATAATTGGCACAGTGAATTAAATTATCTTCAATCATCTACAGACCAGAGTACAGAAAAAAAAGAATGGTATAGGTATACCAGATGTTAAGTGGACAGATTAAAGAAGTCCCACTCCTGGTGTACGGGGATAGTGCCTAGGTATTCAGAAGATTAATTCAACAGTTGAAGTCTTTAAGCACCATCTTTCAAGACTTAACATTCTTCTTCTCCTACAATGGATTTACGTCTCTGCCTGGTGAATTCTATTAAGGAAGACATAATTCACATCCTCAGTAGCTAAAGAACAGGTCAAATTTTAAGAAAAAAAATCCCAACAAAATATTAAACCATTAGTATTGTAAGTGCTATTATTCATTTCAGATGTTTTTATTTCCTTTTGTGAGCTAACAATAGCATATGAGCAGTGTGAAAAGTTTTCTTCTTTCTTCATGGCTTTTTGTCCGTTCTTGAAAAAGCCCCACTCCCTCAGAAAAGTCTAAAAAATTGTTCTTTTGTTCTCCAAAGGTAGTTGAAACTACACTGGAAAACACATTTTATCTGATTTTTATTCTTGTCAGATATCTAGGTTAAACAAGACAGATAAGCAGGCCGCAGTTAGGTCTTCAATGTTGTTTTTTGAAGTACTGGATGGAGAATTCTGACATATAATGGGTTTAGATATATATATATCCAATACAGTTAGATAAAGACTATAAAATATAGTAAAATGTATAATGAGGTTAGAGATTCCTTAGAAACTGGATGTTTTGAGATTGTGAACAAGTAATGAGTTCATATTACATATCATATTACATGTTAAAATCATATAGATCATATTACATGTCAATTTTTAATTGGGGAAACCACTATTATTTTATTCTACAAGTATTAGTATTTTTCAAATCTGATTAAGAAGACAATCAATTAAAGCAGAAAACTATGTATGGTCAGTCACTTTTAATGAAGTTTTCACTTTTATTACTTAATAAATTGTTAGATTTAAAAAAAAAGTTTTAAAGGTTAATAATACCCTGTCTTCTGTTTTCCGATTGGTGAAAGGTAGAACAGAGTCTTAAAGAGTTTGAAAAGTCTTCCCAGAATTCCACAAATTCTAAATAATTTTCAGGAGCTAAGGAGGAATCAGGAAAGATATAGAAAGTTGTATAGAAGATAAAATAATGTATTTTTTCCCTCAGTGTGGATGGATCATCATCAACATTATATTTTTGATTTAAATGAGCTGGGGGCTTGTCTGCCAGTCTTCTCTGCTGGTCTGTCCAGTCCACAAAGATGGCTGGTAATTGGCAGAATCTTAAGTCTACTCCAAATATAGCTTATCCATAGGAATCCATCTTACTGTTGTCCCTGCAAACAGACACATCATAAATTCTGTTTGTCTAGTTTGCTGTAGAATATGAAGAAGAGATTTAAAAAAGAATCGGTTAATATAGAGTGCACAGTATAAATTTACTCCTGTGAAGTCAGGAATAATTCAAGACAAGTAAGAATTCTAGATCCTTATTGCCAATTTCCAAGGCAACTGCTGAAGTCAAACACTTGTTCTCACTTTAGCAATTTCTGGCAGAGACAATATTATATTGTATGGGACAGCTTGTATGATATCCAAAACAGGACAAAAATTAGGAAACAATGGGAGAATTTGGCATTTATTAATCTGTAGGGTGTGCGCATAGTTTAAATAACTTTACGATGTGAACATCCATGTGCTTTAGAGTCAATAATCAAAAGCTTTGCAGATTTAGGAGAAAGAATTCCATTTTAAAACAAAATTAACATGTCATAAAAAAATCTTAACGTAAAACTGGAATGCAGTATGATATAGCCCGCCGAGGCTTACATTTCCAAATCCTTTTATGTACCCTTTTCTGAACAGAAAGCTCAGTGTGTACATGCAGATTGAAAATCAAATGTAAGTCAACAAATCAAATGTAAGTCAACCATCAACAAAGGTTTGTGCACATATTTTTGCACCTGGGTTTGAAAATGTTGATTTCCCTAAATTACTGTGGCTTGGTGAATTTACATTTATTATGATTTTGTTTTACGAAATGACATTGACAACAGATCAATGAATCACATGCTTAGAGGTACCAAGAAATAATATACCCATTGGATAGCTGCATATTTGTCATTCAAAATCTAGTAAATTTCCCTTTTCTTCTGATTTTCTTAGAATTGTACACTATTTGCATTACGGTGGTGTAAGAGGTGTATCATGGTAAAGAATATGACCAAAATGCCACTACACCATCAAAGAATTCCCAATGCTAAAAAAAAATGTGAGAGGGTTTGATTCACCAGATTTAAGCTTTCTTTATGTCAGGGCAAAAATCAGGTCTCCCAGATTCCAGATCAGGTCTGTAGTGTTTTCCCAAGGGTTTGCCACTTAGTAAAAAGAAGGCCTGTTGCACAGAAGCCTTAAAAGTATAAACTCAGCTATTTTGGTTTTGTGGTTAGGACAGTGCTGTTTATTGAGTTTCCAGGTAGGAATCTGGTAGGTTATCTAGCACTCAATAAATTACTGTATGGCCATTGAGCTAAGAAAAAAATCAAGATGCTTAGAGTGTCATCATTGGAAATCAGTCAACTAGTCAATCTGCTTATTTAAAACAATAATTTCCTGATTCTATAAGGGCATATTTTGATTTGCTATTCCTACTTACAACTTCAGAGAAAACTCATTAATTCCCTTGCCATACATGCGACATTTTGTTGGTTTATTTTTATGTTTGCAAGCACACTGGAAGCCTGAAAAAGTAAATATATTGTGCTGATTAGATTAATGAATTCCTAAGTGTTTTATCATCTGAATGCTTGAAAATTTGACATGCATTGAAACATAATTATATCAGTGTTTGGGGTTGAAAGAAAAAATGACACGGCTCTTTGTTTAGTGAATAAGATATATTTTTTAATGTACTATTTTATTATCCTGACATGTTCAAGGAAGTCTAAATCTAAATTCCTTGGCCAATTGGCTTGACTTTCCTGCCAGGGTCAGGGGATTGAGTAGTTGTGCCAAAGTTTTTTATTCGTCCCTATTTACACAGAGTGACTGGAAGCTTTCAGAGTCAATCATTCCTGAATCACTCATACCTGAACTGAACCCACATGAATGTAAATCCATTTGGCATTTACCCATCCCATTTAATTTGCATATTTAGCTATATGGTTTGTAACTTTTTTTGTAGGCATAGTCCAATAGTGTTTATTATTTTGTGAGCCTGGCTTGACCAGTAGCATCCTCTATGCATCAGTGAAAGAAGGCAGGGGGTATAAAAGACACACTCAGGAATAATCCCTCAGTTTGCTGTTCATCTACCCTTTAAGCAGAACACGTGCGTGCCGGCATATGTCTTAGTGAATGTCTCTTTAACTAGCTGTGTGGTACGAGGGCCAACGTGATGCGGTAGAGCATGCCAGTTTTCCTTCCCAAAGGATCTAGTTGTTCATATTGGCAGGAAGTTTTACTTACCAAAGTGGTTAGCAACTGGCAGGGTGAGCACATCCAGGTCTGAGGTATTCCTTACACGCATTTCTTCATGGGAATTTCGTATGTTAACAAAGGTACAGTATGCAGAGTGCTTAATATTCTGTTGTATTTATCAAGGCAAAGAAACAACTGTATAAGGTCAATATACAGTAAAAGTTATTTTAGGTTGAAGGTCAATATGTTGGTCCTTGTGGTTTGTTGTTAAATCTTTAGAGATCTTACATAGTAGCAGCTATTTCCTGGAAGCAATAGGAATGATGTGAAATCCTAGAAGGATTTTCACTTTTCATTTTCGCTATCTTCCTTTTAGAGGAGAATGGTACTCATCCTGGTACTCATCCTCCTAAAATGAGTTCACTTCTTAGTTGTAAAGTTTGTATAACTTTTGAAGACTTTAATATTTTGCATGTATTAAAGAAAAGATAGGACTATGTTTTTAAAAGTACGCAGATCTCATTCATATAAAAACTGAATAAAATTAGATCAATTGAAGTGTTATGTTTAGAAAACTTTTGCTCTCTTCTCATCTGCACCAAATATAAAGCTACAGAAGGTCCTTGTTTAAGCTAGCAAGTCCAGGGAATTCTCTCCTTCCTCTCATAGGCATAGTGTCTCAATGCAGTGTCCTGCCATTGAGTTGATTGCTTTTCACTGCAGCATTTGATCTGGAAAATTATTTTTATTGAAACTACTATTTTTGAAATCTTTTGCCTAAATGAACAGGTTTCTCCAAGTAATTCATTGAATGATAAAATTAATTTCTACTCTTACTAAAAAAACCCCACAACAACACAAAATTATTGTAATCTTAGCCAAAAGAAACGAACAAAACTCCTGCACCAAAGAGCAGTTTTAAGGTAGCAGAAATAGTTTATTAAAAAAATAACTTTTTGTTAATATTGTTGCCAACTTTAAGACACACCGCACTTTGTCTTAAAGGCTCTTGATGGGACAGTGTTGTATTTAGTAATTTGTAATCATTATGACAGCCTGGCTGTTGAAAGACCATCTCTTGTGGTTATCTGGAGGAGATCAAGGTGCATCACCTGCAGAACAAGGCCTTGTTTTGGCTCACAGCTGTCCTTCTGGAAAGGGAGCACAAGACTTTGAAAGAATGTTGCTGCTAAATCCATCCTTTCACCTCAGTTACAAGCTTTCCTGTATGTGAAGTTTAACTGCAGATGAGTTATTTCCACAATAAGGCTCCTGTGTTAGCAGTTTTTAAGGCTTGCTATGTGTTCTGCTATCGCTGTTTTCTCAGTAGGATGACAGCAGCTGTTCTTTGATTGAAACATGAAGAAAGATGTGTTGAAGTCAGATAAGCATCACTGCTAAAGCAGCTTTACCTCCCAATTTGCTAGTCTTGTAATATGGCTAGTAATAAGGAATGCTGAAATTGAGCTTTGTACTTGATTTGAATTATAATCTTACAAGATATGTGTAATCTATCTAAAGAAATTTTTCTTCACCTATCTCTGTTTCTTGAGACAAAATGCACTTGTGTCGTCGTAAAATAGAAGGCATAGAATAAGAGGACATCATCAGACCTTTGGTAGTTCAGTAGGATTTTTTTTCTTGTCATTCCTTATGATTATGACTTGCCTTTTTGATGACTTATCAGTCTTTCTCTTTTTTTAAATCTGAAGTGTTTTGTGGTTGGACAGCAGTAGTTTTCTTTTATCTTCATTTCCAAAGCTGCACTTGTGAGAACCACATTCACCAGCAGATTAATCCTCAAATACCTTGGTTTAGTTTTCACAGTTGCTGCCAAATAGGCCGTTTTTCACAGACCATTTTATACTTTGTGATACTTGTAATTAAGAATTACTTATAGCAAGTCTGCTTCTCTGTTCTGCACAATGAAAAGTAAGCCTTACTCATACAAAATACTAATGAAGATAAGCAACATGAAAATTTACATGAAACTTTCTATCTCTTATTTTTTAAATGCTGTGCAGTATAGTAGGCAAATAATCTGTTGGTGAAATGATCCCGAGTCCTTTGGCAGATACTGAAGATTTTCGGAATTTAAGTAGGGTTAATGAAATGCTCAGATCTGGTTTCTTCAGATCTCATTTGATTTTTGGTTATGTACAATGATGAATGGCATTCTTTTAAAAACAGAGTACCAGCTCTAGTGTCTGCTTAAATCCACTGGATGCTATTTAAATAGCATTAGGAATAAATGGGTCTGGTAAGGTGTATTTCCAACCAATACATGAGATGAGAAACTCATGTCCCAGCTTTTGAGCGACTTCAAAAAATATGTGTTATTGCTAGATTTTCTTGCCAGGGAACTCAACTAGTAAGTTTTCAATTGGTCTCTAGACTGGGTTTGGCTGTGATTGGAACTGTGTTTCATTTTTAGTTCAACAAACATAAAAACATTTTGAAAATAACAAAACTTCATATTCAGTTGCAGTTACAAAAAATTGAACTTATTTTCAATATGGTTTATCTTGTCTCCTTAATGATCTATTTCTAATCTTTCTATTGTATTTAAAATGATAAATGTATTACTTTGGTATTTTAAATTTACAATACACTCAAACATTTTCTGTCATTTGCAGAAGCTGTTTTTTGAATCTTCATGAACTACCTGATGTCTGTATTGTTATAAAAATTAACTGTCACCTATTGGTGTGTACATATTACCTTTGGCTATTACCCCAACTATATTTTTAGCCCTTGGAATCATTAACTTGTACATTGTTTGTAGTCTGGGATAAATTATTGTAGAATAGAATCATAGAATGGTTTGGGTTGGAAGGGACCTTAAAGATCATCTAGTTCCGACGCTCCTGCTATGGGATATATTCTCAGGACTAAAACTTTGAACAAGAAATATTTCTTAAGATCATAACCACCCAAATAAAACCATGTATCATGTGAGGCTTCTCTTATAGAATAGTCTTTGTACAAACTTTATACAATGCATAAAACTGAATGGGAAATCTTCTTAAGACCGTGCTCATTTTATGCATTCGGAATCATTTAAACAATAGGAATTTAAATAGGGACTTCGTCATGGGCTTTGATCCAAACACAAATTAAATAAGGTATTTAGAAATCTTTCAAAAATACAAATAGGAGCTAATTTAATTAAAGCTCACTCAGACATAAGAGGATTGTGCTTGATCACTGTCAGTATTTTTATGAAAGAAATACTAATGACAAGAATTTTTAAAAAATGTTTACAGGTCTGCATGCTTGAAGGTAATGATTAACCACGCAGCAGGAAAAAAGTACTGCACAGAAAACTAACGTGAAAATTTCACATTCCGGAAAATATTAATAAATAGAAAATTCCTTTCCCCATTTTCACCTCTCTCTGCCAATGCCTTGTTGAGGAGACCTGTCTTGGTGTTTTGCACAAGGTAGATATGATGATTCATGATAAGAGTAGCAATAATTGTAATATTGCAACAGCAGAAGCTTGTCTTCTCTGAAGATGCTCGTTTCTACTAACATTTTAAACTAAGTTTTTTGTGTTGGTATGTTAGAGCACTTTGTTTTGAGAATGTACGCATTGTGACACTTTAAAGGAACATGCCTATTTTCGCTGCTTGCGAGCTGGTATGTGACTAGCTGCCACAGAACGAATTAAAAATCTGAAGAAAGCATTCCAATCCAGGTTTTTCATTCTGTTCCTATCTGGGACTCGCAGAACCTATAATCTTTAAAGAACTTTATAGTATGCAGAGGCTCTGGGAGGAATGAAACGAGGGAGTGAATTAAAGCCCCCGTACTGGGAAAATCTTGAGAAGGGTTTGGTGAAATACTATGAGATCATTCTAGGAGAGCAAAGAATTTACAGTAAATTTAGAGCACAAAAAGAAATTATGCTATATTTAAAATCCTTCAAAATTTTCATGAGACTTTAGTTCATTCCTAGAAAGGTCCTGTATCAGTTCCAACCAATTAGCCTAATGAAAAGCAATTAGAACATCCCTGTTTGCAAAAAGAATTTTCAGACTTTTTTTTCTTCATTGTTTTTAAGCAGACAAACTCTAAAGTATTTTGGTGTAGCTACACTCACTGTATCCATTATCACTCTTTCTTTTCTCTTACATAGTAGTGAATGTAAACCAAGACATTTTTGGCCTCCCTGGTTTTCATTCAGTTTTTCAAACAAAGTGGTAGTGACTAAAACAGCTCTATCAGCCTCTCAAGGAGGCCAATTTAAGCTTTGGCAACTTGCCATAAACATAAAAATACTATTTATTTATTTATTTACGGGGGAGAACCTAAGATGGGGCAAGTGCCCCCCCCTTTTTTTTTCTTAAACAAAAAGAAAATTTCCCCTGGCTTGAATCTTCTTCGATAATAAATCATCCTTTTTCAAATTTGTGATTTAATTAAATAATAACAATACTTAAAAGTGTTGAAGGGAGATTGCTGAGTACCCTAAATCAGTTGTAAGGTAGAAAACAGGTCTCACTGTGTTAAATTACTTTGTATTTATATCCCAGTGGTTAAAAGAAGCCCCCTTGTATTTTGTTTGCATATTTAGTCTGAAAAACAATTCACAGAATTATTGAATGTTAGCATTCAGACCCTGTTTTTAGAAATGTCTGGTTTGTTTGCTATTTCCAAACTGAGCCAATATTAGAACTTAAAGTTGAAATTGCATTTTGATATTTTGTGTATGTAGCTTTGACTCTACCACCCAGTTTACGCCCGTGTCCCTGCTTTGTTCCTAGGTCTGATACAAATCTTGAGAGGGTCTATTTTCAAGTCCTGGTTGCATTTGTAGCTGGTTAGCATTTTCTGGTGGGATTTCAGTTCATGGGGGTAAAGTAATCCATCTCAATTTCTAAAAACGGTTTATAAAATTCCCACCTGATTTCTGAATCCAGCCCATCAACTGCATATTTGGATTGAAACCTGGTGATCATTTTGCTCTACTGTGAATTAAAAGACGGACACCTCAGTCTCTGGTTTTTATTTTCCATGCTGTAAATAATAATGGTGCTTTAAAAAATATATATGTATGTTCTCAGTAGCATTGATATCACATTCATTTGCTTTCCCCCATTTGCTTTTTCCCTGGTCCAAAATACTCGTGTCTTAAACTATAAAAATTAAAGTAAATGGAATCAAAAAGGCATATGTTCAGGTTAGCGGGATCATCTATGATGTTCATCTTTTAGCATAATTTTTAAGCAGTATGGTGCTTCCTTTGAAACACAAATCAGGGATTTTTGATGATTTGACAAAGCGCACAGTATGGAGGAGTGACTGATAAAAGACTTAGAAGCAAATGTGAGTCAGAATACAAGAAACCTTATGTATCATGGATAAGTTATTACAGGGATCCTTTGAGGAAAGTGATACACTGTTGATTTTAAAGGTTAGAAATAGCATCCTGCTGTATTTTATACTTTTAGGAACTGATATTGCTGCACAGACTCTGCAGACTGTGAACCGGTCCCTATTCTTATGGCATAAGTAACACGTCTTTTAAGTATTACCCGGACCCCCATTTCCCAGGTGGCCTCCGCCATGGGTAGCTGCACTGTTCCGATAGGATCAATCGTAGTGAAATAGAGCTGACATTTCAGTATGTTTCTTGGAGCAAGGAAAGATGCTTACTCTAGGGTTTTTCATACTGCCTAAAATAATGACCACAGAAAAGTCACCCTAGGGGAAATGAACGATAACAGTTCTTTCTTTCAGCATGTTATTAATTTCTAATTTCTTATTGGAACAGGAATTTATGTAATTTTCAATGTTAGTGTTCACAAATTGTGATTCTATAATGCAGATAATTATTGACTATTCCTAGGCTTTCCCGTTATCCACTTATTCTGTCATGCTATTTTTTGTTCTAGATTTTAGTATGACATAGATTTAGAAAAGTCTCTTGTCAGATCTCAAAAAAAACCCAACCCAAAACAACCACCAATAAGGGTGTCACAGAACTATTCAGAATTTAATGCTGGGTTTCATACCTTATGGAGATGAAGTTGCATGACGCTCGACAGAAACAAGTTGTCCCGAGGTGTTCATCATGTTGCAAAGCTGTGCTGCATCTTGTGGTGATGGTCGAACATTCAGGTGTATTCAGCTTAATACTGCTGCAAGGTGTTGCATTGTTACTTAGATATGGCTGTGGCCCAGGGCTGGAGCTGGGGTTAGCATTTTGAGCAAGAAGAGCTGAGACATTGGAGCTCCTTATATACCTGCAGCAGCCCACTCCGTGGCAGGAAATCAGTGTAATATTTCCCAATTACTTCCAGGCTACAGCGGTCCATTCTAGAGGACACAGTGCCTGTATTGTGGTGGCTAGAAGACTCATAGATAAGGAGAAAGCTTTGACAATTCCTAGCCAGTCAAAACTTGCTGCTTATATAGGATATATAAGTGAGGGTAAACCAACACCGAGGTTGCACACTACTCTAAAGAATGCCTGAGTAAGCGTCTAACATGCATGAGCTGCAAGAGACATCCTAGTTGCTGCTATCCTGGTCTTACCTGTGAAGAATTTAAGCCAGCTCCTTTTTATTCCAATGTATTACCTTACCCGTTGTGAAATCATGATGATAACACTGCCCCTGACGAAAAAGGTTAGGGTGTTTGCTGTCATATTAGTGGTGTCACCATTTTCAGCTTGTCTTCAAATTACCATGATGTTTTTCAGTAAGGTAGAGTTTCATATCTAACTTAAGTAGTCATTTTCTTGATTTGCTGCCTCACTTAAAAGTCTTCACTGTATTTTTTGCTGGAGTTAGTAAGTTTGAATTTTTTCCTAAACTCTTCAGTCACATTGCTAGTTTCATTTAACTTTTGTTGACTTTACTCAAAATGAGGGGTGGTTTGAAGTGTCTTGGTTCAAATATACATCATTTAAAGGAGAGATAGATACCCTTTCGGGATGACAGATGTTACAAAGATAAACTACTGTCATATGCCCTAATATTTTTTCTGAAGAAGATTTATCAAGTGATTAGCAGAGCTGTCAGAATTAGCTTATATTTATTTCCTAGTCTAGAAAGCTTTTCTTAAGACATTGACTTGTCTCTCTTTAATTCTAAAAGAGTAATCTTACTGGTT